>NC_136059.1:2023697020-2023865629 GCF_964261635.1 Lissotriton helveticus
ACCTGTCCGCTTTGTGCATGCAATGATTTGCCAGTTTGTCTGTGAACTCTTGAATAATAAGATGAGCTGCTTCTAGTCAGTTTGGGGTACTAAATTTATTGATAATTTTATAGAATTCTTTATTTGCACATTTAGCATTTAGAATTCTGTCTGAATAGTATTTTTATTTTTTGATAGCTGACTTGTATAATCTGGTAATTTTCTGAAGGAGAAGTTTGTCTTGGTATGCATTTGTTTTGAATCTGGCACGTTGCAGCTTTCTAATTTGTTTTATCTCTTTAACAAAGGGCTTGGTTTTCTTTTGTTCTGTTGTGTAATTTTTAGTGGTATCAGGATATCAGAAGCTTCCTGTAGCCACTCATATAGTTTTTGAACAGAAGTTATTGTTTCTGGAGCTCCACTGGATGCAAGTTCTTCTAAGTGTTCCAAAGTGAGGGGTATATGTACAAGGAAGTGGATGAGAAAGGCGTTAGCCTTCCTGGCTTAACACCTCTCTCCTCCACTTCTGAAACGCAAGGCTGCACCATATTTACAAGAATGTACTGCAGCCTTGCATTTTCCCTCTGCAATGGCGCTACATTTAGCAACCTAGCGCCAATGCAGGCACCTTTGCACCAGAGTGCAAGGGTGTCTGCGTGCAGGGGATGATTGTTTATGTGTAGGAAGGTGTCCCTTCCTGCACATAAACAATCCTAGAAATGCCATTCTGCCACTTTCAAGTGTTCTGCTTCATGCAGCACACGTGAAAGTGACAAAATGGCATGTTTTTAAAGTATGTTTATGTGCAGGATGGGACACCTTCTTGTACATAAACAAATAATGGCATTTTGCATTTTCCATGTGTGCTGCTCAATGCAGCACACATGGAAAAAGCAAAAACAAGGAGAAATAATGCATTTCTCCTTGTTTCTTCATCTAAAGACCAGTTTTTACCTGGTCTTAATTTTGGTCCTGCCTCCTATGTACGCCACCCTTGTACTTTGAGAGCAGCGCCAAAATGAATGGGTGTTGCGGTGGAACACCCACTGCCCACCCCTTTCCCCACTAACCATATCATGAAAGGGGGCCTTATGTACATGGCAGCGTTAAGCCACGTTAAGAGGCTTAACACTGCCTTGTACATAAGGCACAGCCCCTATTGCCACCACAACGTCACTAAAGATGACGTTGTGGTGGCGATAGGGGCTTGTACATATGCCCCTGAGTTTGTTCCCTGGCCGATGGGTGGATTCGCATAAGGTAGTTTTAGGTGTGTCGCTTAGTGTTGTTTTATGTTGGAAGCAAGCAAATGGCGGACTGACCATGTGACCAGAGTCATCGTTTGAAAGGTAATTAGTTCTGTATTAGTAAAAATGACATCTAGGATGTGTCCATCAATGTGTGTGGGTTCGTAGACGATCTGATGCAGGTTCAGTGCTTCTAGGCCAGCGATGATTGTTTTTTAAATAGGGATATTGGGTTTGTCAAACCAAATGTTGAGGTCACCCAGAACGCATAGGTTCAAGTGTAGTGCTAGCAGGTTTGAAACTGTGCCTAGATGTGCATCTGGGAATGTTGCCTTGCTAAGTGGAGTTCTTTAAAGGTGCAGGAAGTTACAGGAGGAAGATGGGGTAGGACTACATGTGATGAAAAGGGCCTCACAATTTTTTATGGAGACGTCGTCAACTTTAGTGATATGTAATTTTTGTCTGAACACAACAGCTAGGCCACTTCCTTTTTTGCCTATTCAATTTTGGGTGAATGTTTGATAGCCTAGAGGAATGGTTTCATGCAGAACTGGAGCCATATCATCTCTTAACCATGATTCAGTTAGGAATAGTATGTCTGGTTTTGCATCAGTGAAAAGGTTGAGAATGTAATGTTTGTTTTTGGCGAGCGATTGAGCATTTATTAGTAGATAGTTTCGAAAATATTCTTTTGAGATAGTGTGACTTTGTTTTGTAGAGGAGTGAGCAGTATTTTGTGGGCTTGCAGCTGGTGTGTCCTTAGTGTTGGTATTAGCTATATGAGGATAGTAATTGTGTAGCTTTTCTGTATCGTGTTCTTCGTTCAGTAGGCTAAGAAGGCATTTTGATGTGTCTGCGTGTGTAACTGGTGGAGACGGTTTGTGAGAGTTGAGTTGGTTTGCTGTGTTGCTTTTGTAGTATTATCTTGTTTTGCAGCAGACATGTAGAGGCGAAGTTGTGAGGTGTGGCACATTGTTTATTTTGTTTACGTCTGTTTAGCGTGGAAGATGTATGAATTAGGGTTGGTGGTGCAGCTTGTGGGTCTTGTGGTAAGATTCTAAATTGTCTAATGGAGGAGAGACGGTTAAAAGTGAGTTGCTGTGTTGCTGTATGTATGTTGGGTGTGGTGAAAGAGAGAAAGCTTGGTATTGGAGTTTGTTCATTTATATAATTTGAAAGGTGGTTGTAAGTTGGTAGTTTGTGATGGTAAGTATTATGAGGTGTTGCGCTTGGGAGATTTGAAGAAAACAAAAACATAAATATTGTGATGGTCACAAATGACCAGTAAATACTATGATTTAATGATGAAGTCGAAAAATAGGCAAATTAGAAAACAAAAGACAACTTCAAGTGTCACCCTCAGTAACATCCATGGAGAGCGGAGAATGCTGATCCATACAAGCATGAAAATCTTCTGGATTCTGAAATGTTCGAAATTCTCATGGTGGAATTTGAATGATCGAAGAGACCATATTTAAATCCAGAGATTTTAAGTCGAGGACAAAGCGATGTGAATTCTTTGCGAATATTAACTGTTTCCTTTGCAAAGTCTTGATGATTAAAAATTGTATTGTCACTAACCATTAATGATGGAATCTCTCTTACCGCTTTTCGTAAGTTACCAAATGATGATGACACAGTACTTTACAGGTCATTTGACAAGGTTTCGTATGGCTTTGCTTAAAGTGGGAAGGAATTCTATAAGCCTTATCGATTTCACATTTTTATGCACATTTTAAGTGAAGAAGACCAGGGAGCAAGTTTTCCAGATACTGTCTGCAATTATTACCTTCAATATCTTCTGGCAGGGTAAAAATGCGCAAATTATACTGTTGATTGCGATTTTCTAAATCTTATAATAGTTTACTCATCAGAATAACCTCTACCATGATGGGTAAAATACTGTCCATTTTGGATTTATGATTTTGAATTTTAATTATGTTATCAGAAACTTTCATGGAGAGCTTGCCATATCTTCACAAATGTTTTCGAATTCTGAGCATTTGGCTCCATCCCAGTCACTGTCTCTCTGATACCGAATGTAAGGTGTCTCCTCTGCTTCAATTTTCCCCACTACTGTACCATTACTCAGAGGCTCAAAGCAACACTGCCAGAGCAAATGGTCATTGGACCCTAATGCAAATTAGGAAGAATAGTAAAACAGACATGGGGTTTAGCTGGGCCCTCATACAAATGGGACCTGGTACCACCAATCATACCTACAACTCCGCGAAGAAGGCTGGCTGCTCTGCTCACTTCACTGCGTCATCACTCCTAGGCCAGAGAAACAAAGTAGATTTTCTGCCTCTCTGTGAAAACAATACATCTGATTTCACCAAATATAAAGAGTGGTTTGGAGTCAGTATAGACTTTAACTGATGGAGTCACTTGGATCTTGACAAATATTTATTCTTATTGAGAGGTAATGTGACAGTGTTGTAAGGTGTGTTCTGCAATGAGCCCTTAATGGACAATTATACAAATGTTCAGATATATAGTCTGATTACTTATTGCTGATAGATAGATAGATAGATAGATAGATAGATAGATAGATAGATAGATAGATAGATAGATAGATAGATAGATAGATAGATAGATAGATAGATAGATAGATAGATAGATAGATAGATAGATAGATAGATAGATAGATAGAATGAATTAATGACTGGCATATCACAGTTATTTCTGTTACCAAATGGGACTTTGCAGCACCATAAAAAAGACACAGCCACTATTTCCCACAAGGCATCTAGCATTACTTTCTGTGACTGCCTTGTCACACACAGGGACTCTGCAGTGAACACATTAGCCAAAGGAGATTTCACAACCTAAAAAAGTACATATCCCACCCATTAGTTTAGCTTGCATTTTTTTTCATTTAAAATGTGCTTGTTTTCTATATGTGTTTTAAGAAAGTGAAAAATTTAAAAATAGTTACAGAATATATTATGCTTTTTAGCCACTTCTTGGACCCTGTGACCCCACTTATTGACCCTGTCTCAAGGCACTCAGGATGGCAGTTCACACACTGTATGTAAATGAAAACAGACTGTAAATGCTGTAAATGGCCAACTTCATTTCCTATTAGTTGAAGATGCATTTGCGCCCCCTTGGGAATGCTACAACCAGCGGAGGTCGGTGCAGGTAAGTGCAGTTGGGCGGGGGCGGGCAGAGGGGAAGAAGTCAACAGATGACGGAATAGGAAAAAATAATTAAATAAATAAATCCTATTCTGTCGTCTGTGGACACCCCCCTCGCCCCGCCTTCACCTCACTTACCTGCACCACCAGCCACTTGCAACAATGGCCCCCCAGAAAGGGCGCACCCCACAGTCTGAAGATCTCTGATTTTGAGTAACGCAACTCATCACAAATCACTGCGTTACGTTACTCTCCTGAGTTAGGCGTTCCATGGGTGGAGCGTGGGTGTACCCACACATCCACCCATGCGTTTGGTTCATTCCAAGATTTATCGTTACTGGTAGATCTGGAAATGTTAATAAATACACAAGGGAGCTATAGAGGGAAACAGGCGCGCAACACCCATTGGACTCACCGGGCTTCTGCCCCCCCCCACCCGTCATGTGTGGCAGCCCGGGATGAGACAGATCCCGGGCACACACACAGCCACACACGAACGTTTCACAGGTCTTTAAAAGACAATTTCAATGTTAATTAGGCCTTGCTGTTGTTTCACCCCTTGTTGGAGGCCCTGCCTACTGATTAAAGGTTCAGCCCCCCCCCGAACATTTTTCTTAGCCCACCCCCCCCGAAATTCGGCTCTAGTTGCGCCTCTGGAGGGAAAACTGATCTGGTTGCCCTCCACTCAAAACAACCAACGCAAAACAAAAAGACTTGATCAACTAGGGCACTCTATTCCTTTGATTTCCTGCATGGGGGTGGAGATTAATTTCCTACCACGAGCAACAATCCTTCACATTTATAAGTTACTGTCCCTATTCGTGCTAGCCCTGTCTTTTAATTTTTTTTAAATACTAAACCTTCCCAGGTGAGGGGTACAGAGGAGAAATATCTTAATTTTGCAGCACACATATAAAGAGGAAAATGCCTCCCAGAATTGTTTTTGTGCAGGAAGGTGTCCCTCCTGCACAAAAACAATCCTTCTTACATCGCAGGCATTCTTGGACCATGGTGCCAAGGTGCCTACATTGGCGCTAAACAGCACATTGTGCGCCAGAGCAGGGAAAAGACAGGAATGAGCGGTATAATGTTAGATACGACGCATTACCAGCCCATTTGTGATCAGAAGATAATTCAGTGAAAATATGTTTATGTGGGAAACAGTAATACTCTTGTTTTGATGGAATTTCCTCTGCATTCACCTATAAAGCAGTCCCACTGTATCAGAAATAATGATAGATGCTCTATTAAAATAAAAAGACATGGATATAGAGGAGGGAAGCAGGGAGCAGGTGAGGTGAAACACAACCAGTACAGACAGCAGAGAAGGGCTTCCGACTTGCAGCCGAGATGAACACTGGGTTGAAAGGAAATTGAACACAGGCAGAGACCACAAGGAAATTGACTTGCCAAAGTCACAGTGCCATTTTTCCCCAAATGGGACATAATTACAGACGGAGATAATTTGCCAAGAGGCTGGCAGCCGAGTGGCACTGAAAAAACTGACAAGAACCTCAAACAGGTCAGTGCCAACTTCCAATCAAGTGAGGTCACGGTGACACTTTCGAAATAATTCGAGTCTATTCTGAATATATCTACAAACTGTGTTATGATCAACTGCCTAATAGAAACGTAAAACAGGAATAAAATGAGTTATTTTTCTCCTAATTGTTCATCGATCAGAAAATCGATTTCACTTCTCTGTTCGCTCCAATTCAGCGTTAACACTTCATTATTTTGACAAAGAGCCTTTATTTTATACCTGTAAAGGTGCATGGATCGTCAAGTGCTTTTAAGTTTTAATAAGAAAGCAGAGCAAGGAAAAAGGAACATCTGTCTTCCCCGCGGATAAAAATTAAATAAATACATCTTTCATGACTGAACAAAATGTAAACGGTAAATCATGATTTTAATATTCTATGGAAATACTTACGGAATTAACACGTAACTAAGCGTAAGATTCATATATGTATCGCCTCTTCAATTTAAATGATATGTATTTTACTATGAGAAATGGAATACTCTTCCTATGTCACAGGTTTACATTGCTGCTATGAGGTATATTCATTTTATCATTGTAGTTTGCGCATTTTGAAATGTATACAAACTGATTTAAATGCACAATTGTCTCTTTGCTTTGCCGTCGTTTTCGTTCATACTAGAAAGGTTTTTAGTCCTGTATCAACGTGAGCCCGGGAATACTGTATTCGGCTTCCTTCGCAGTACTACACCGCCACCACGTGGTAAAAAATAAATGTTCGCCAACTAACGTTTGAAAAGAAGGCTGGCAACGTACCAGTCAGTTTTACTGTGTAATGAGTTGCCGGTAATATACTTATATCAATCAATCAAATAGTCTTCATTCGGTCATATTATAACCATAACAGCACATGCAAACAAATATAAAAACAGTTCATAAAAAACAATTTACAAAGAGAATAAATAAATAAATAAATAAATAAATAAATAAATAATAAAATGCACAGTGCAAAGTTGAGTAAAAAAATCGGACAAATAACTCTAAAAAAAAAAAACCTCTCAGAATTATGAAAAGCGAGAGGCCCACAGCACAACTAATTGAGCGTGGAATATCTTGCTCTCAATACATCTCTTAAAAAGCAGCACACCTTAAAAATAATATGATCGTCATATAATAGCTGGAGGAACATCAGGGTCAGACGTGATTGCTTAAGGTTAATATACTTCAGTAAAGACTTGATAAACATTTTCCTAGGCCCAGTAAAATACCCGCAGAACAACACGAAGTGAAGGGTATCCTGTGGGGACTGATGTTCACAGCCACAGGGACCCAGGGTTCCTGGCCAGCTCCAGCCCCTCGGCGAGGACCAAAGATGATGTATGATGTTGAATCTAAATTTAGTCAGTAACAATTTTCCCCTATCCCTCCTTAGGCTGAGCGGGTATGGTACCATGGAGCATACATATTCTAATAGCACGTGCCCCTTAACCATGGGTTTCAATAGTTTAGTCTGTTCTCTAAAGAGTACCTTACTTTCAAAGACATTTTTTCTGACCCATTTTACCTCCGCCGTCTTCGCGGTGTCTGAGCTACAGAACAAATCCTGCCTCTTCAAGCTATTTCAACGACCCTTAATATGGCAATCTAAGAGATCTTAGTGACATGATCCGAGGCTAAACAATAATTCAGCACCATCCTATTCAGCTGAGCTTCCATTCTCGTCCACCCCTTGATCCAGCAAATCAGTGACCTAAGAGCAATCTTGTTCACTATATACAGGGGGGCATATTTACAAGTCCATTGCACCCACCTGTGCGTCACTTTTTGTGATGCACCGGTGGCACATTTTGCTGCCCCATATTTACAAGGACATGAAAAGCCACCCTGCTTGGCTTTTCCAGTCCTTGTAAGTACGGCTTCCTTACACGCAGCACTTTGCGCTAGAGAGGCGTTCCATGGGTGTTGTTATGGGTGTTCCCATGCAACTCCCATGGGACCAGACACATTCTAAGATTTACAAGAAACGCAAACCTGGGAATGAGTCAGAATGCTACGCCTCGGGATGCACAACGAGGAGAAATGTTTTATTTCTCTTTGTTTTGCCCTCTTTCTAAGCGTGATGCACACATTGAAAGGGGAAATGCCCTCTCGTGACTGTTATTGTGCCCCCTCCTGCACAAAAACAATCTCCCCACAACGCAGGCATCCTTGCACCATGGTGCAAGGGTGCCTGCGCCAGCGCATGGCCGCCAATTGAGTGCCATCGCTGGGGGAGGGGGGGCACAGGCATCTGTCATATCATTGTAGATATGAAGCATTCCTGTGCTTTGTAAGTGACTCAGTGCGGCGCAGCAAAATAGTTTACAGCAGCGCGCTAACTCACTTTGTTGCAAAATAAGGCCCTGGATTCCTAGCTCATCATGCACAGATAGAGCTGGCGTACTCTGGGGAACCTGCAACACCCACCTTAAAAACAGGATTTCCATGGACTGAATGGTGTTAACTCTAGTATATTCCCACACCTCACTGCCATATAGGACATTAGAAGCACATTTAAACTGATACACTTTAATTAAGGAACTTGGTGGGCAGGACCACAGTCTCTGTGCAAATCTTTGCACAGCAGCAGATGCCTCGTTCAGCTCCATTTTCTTACTTTCAACCAAGGGCTTCTAGTTACTATGTCAGTCAAACAAAATCACAAGACAGGAAAAACAGAAAATGTGGATAATGTGTGTGCCCTCACCTTGAATGTTTTTGACCGCATGCTTCTTGGGCCCACAAGCATCCCACACAATTTGGTAAAATTAGCTGAGAGATCCAAGCTTGCCATAAAGATCACCAAATGTATCCTGTATCAGCCACTGCCATCCTTGCCATCAGGACCACATCATCTGTGTATATTAAAGCTGGCAGTGACCTCGCCCAACCGACGGGCAATCGGCTCCAACAGACAACAAGGCTTGTTCCAACTCGTTAATGTATAACGTTAAAAGGAAAGGGATAAGAATATCCCTCTGACGCACCCTTCAACTTGTGCCAAAGGGTCGAGCGCATACCACTCCCTGGGAGTAACGTGCAGAAGCTGCTGTGTAGGCATGAACGTCACTCAGCAGGTGAAAAATACTAGGGTCGCCTACATCACAAGCAGCCAGCAAGTGCCAGAGTTTTTCGCGGTTGACCCTGTCAAACATACCTGTAAATCCATGAAGGTAAGATGGATAGATTCAGGCCTGAGAACAGTGCACTTATTGGTTATCAAATATAGAAGGCGCTGGTCCGTTGTTGATCTACCCTGCCTGAATCCATATTGGTCTTCAGAGATGATGTTGTACTTATCTGCACACGTCATCAACCTATCGACCACCACCCTGCCCATAACCTTTACCACTGCATCAATCAGGGAAATGGGCCGATAACATTGGGGGTTATCTTTGTCCCCCTTCTTAAAGATGGGAGCAATTATTGCAGCAGCCCATGTTGCTGGTGCACCCCCCTTAACCACCGCATTTAAACCCATTGTCAAAAGAAGGGCCCAAAGATCAATGTCATCCAGAAATAAATCCGGGGATCTCATCCATCCCTGGGGCGTTATTACGTCTGGCCTGGTCACCCCCTTGCTACTCCTGCCGCCTCCTGTTACTGCCTGCTCCTGCCTGCCAGCCTTGCCAGCCTTGCCGCCTTTTTTCGCCGCAGACGCCCCCCAGTCCCCCCGAGCGGCCCAGCCTCAGCAGATCCGCCCGCTCGCCACTTTCCCACCGCAGCTCGCCACAGGCCCCGCCCACCACTGGCCCATTGGCCGAGCCGCTCCCGCCCCCCAGCTGACCCGCCCTCTCGTCCCCCTTCTTATGACGCCCCCAGAGCGACCGCGCAGCAGACGCACGCAGCGGGAGCACCGATTGAGCGCCGAAGGTGCGCCAAAGGTAAGCCCGTCTACGCCCGTCCGCGCCTGGACCGTGCCCAGCGCCAGGACCCCTGGCCCCCGCAGACCCCTGCCCACCCGCCAGACGTACGACGCCGCCACCCTCAACGCACTCAATGCCGGACGAATCCCAGGATGCTACCGAGCCACCCCGAGACGCACCCACGGACCCTTCTGCTGCAACGTCTGCAAGTTCACCTGCATCCGGACCAGCAATACTCCTGCACCAACCAAGACCAAGACGAGCAACAGCAGCAGCCACCTGACATGCATCCTGCTCAACACCCGCTCCATCCACAGACACGCCATCGAGCTCTGGAACCTGCTCGATACCACAGCCCCTGACGTCGCCTTCCTCACGGAAACCTGGATGAACGCCTCTTCAGCACCCGACATCGCCATCCCAGACGGCTACAAGATCATCCGAAGGGACCGCAGCAACCAGACCGGAGGAGGCATCGCCATCATCCACAGGAACACCATCCGCATCACGACCAACACCGACGACACCCTCGCACCTGCCGAGCACCTGCACTTCCAGATCCACATCAACCCCAAGACCACCCTCAGAGGCACCCTCATCTACAGACCCCCGGGACCACGCACACAATTCAGCAAAGACATCGCTGACTTCATCAGCCCGCATGCCCTCCTCTCCGCCGACTACATCCTCCTCGGGGACCTAAACTTCCACCTGGAGAACAACAACAACCGCAACACCACCACCCTGCTGGACAACCTCGCAAACCTCGGACTCAAGCAGCTGGTGACCACCCCCACCCACTACGCCGGACACACACTCGACCCCGTCTTCTCATCCTGCAAGGACATCGCCTTCAGTCACGCCACCGGACTCAACTGGACGGACCACAGCTGCGTCCACTTCAGCTTCAGAAGGACCACGATCCACCACCACCAGCAACAGGCTGCACGCAGAAGCTGGAACAAGATCACAGCCGACCAGCTCGTGACTTCCCTGAGCAAGAACCCACCCACCAGCGCAACGAACCCAAGCCAGGCGGCCACCAACCTCGCGAAGTGGATCAGCAACTGCGCAGACGACCTCGCCCCTCTGAAGACCCCGCCTAGCAGACCCGGTAGCAAGAAAGCCCCATGGTTCACCGACGAACTCAAGAGCTCCAAGAAGAACTGCCGAGCCCTCGAGAGAACATGGCGCAGAGACCCAACACCGGACAACATGACTGCCTTCAAGCTCGCCACCCGAAAACACCACCAACTCATCCACGCCACCAAGAAAACCGCATTCAAGGAACGACTGGACAACAACACACACAACAGCAAGGAACTCTTCAACATCGTTAAAGAGCTCTCCAACCCCAACGCCGGAAACAACGACATCACCCCTTCGCAAGACCTCTGCAACTCCCTCGCCTCCTACTTCCACAACAAGATCGCGGACATAGACAACAGCTTCAGCACTCAACCGACGCACGCCACGACTGAACCACCGCCCCCCACCACCACCCTCCGCGCCTGGACCCCGATCAGCACCGAAGACACCGTCCGCACGATGAACTCCATCCACTCTGGATCTCCTACCGACCCCTGCCCTCACCACATCTTCAACAAGGCCGACGCTGTCATCGCACCCCACCTGCGGGACATCATCAACACCTCCTTCGACACCGCTACCTCAGCGCTCTACTAAAGAAACCATCAGCGGACCCCACCGACCTCAAGAACTACCGCCCCATCTCGCTGCTCCCGTTCCCTGCTAAAGTCGTCGAGAAGACCGTCAACAAGCAGCTGGCCGCCTTCCTCGAGACGAACGGATCCCTCGACCTCTCGCAGTCCGGCTTCCGGGCCAACCACAGCACCGAGACCGCCCTGATCGCAGCCACCGATGACATCCGAGCACTGCTTGACAACGGAGAAACAGAAGCCCTCATCCTCCTAGACCTCTCCGCGGCCTTCGACACGGTCTGCCACCGTACACTAGTGCAGCGACTCAGCAACGTCGGAATCCAGGAGAAGACACTGGAGTGGATCATCTCCTTCCTCGCCGGAAGGACACAGAGAGTCCGCCTTCCCCCCGTTCAGATCTGAAGCCACCGAAGTCATCTGCGGAGTTCCTCAAGGCTCCTTGCTCAGTCCAAGCCTCTTCAACGTCTACATGAGCCCCCTCGCAGACATCGCACGCCAGCACAACCTCAACATCATCTCCTACGCCGACGACACCCAGCTGATTCTCTCCCTCACCAACGACCCCGCCACCTCCAGAGCCAACCTACACGAAGGGATGAAAGAGGTATCCGAATGGATAAAGAACAGCCGCCTGAAACTGAACTCAGACAAGATGGAAGTCCTCATCCTGGGATCCTTACCCTCCGCCTGGGATGACTTCTGGTGGCCCCCCGCCCTAGGCAGCGCACCTAAACCAAAAGACCACGCACGCAACCTAGGCTTCATCCTGGACTCCTCCCTCTCCATGACCAGACAAGTCAACGCCGTCTCCTCGTCGTGCTTCAACATCCTGCGCATGCTACGTAAGATCTTCCGGTGGATCCCCACCGAGACCAGGAAGACGGTCACCCAGGCCCTCGTCACCAGCCGCCTGGACTACGGCAACTCCCTCTACGCCGGAACCACCGCCAAGCTCCAAAAGAAACTCCAGCGGATCCAGAACGCCTCAGCACGTCTCATCCTGGACATCCCCCGCCGCAGCCACATCTCCGGACACCTGGGAGACCTGCACTGGCTCCCGGTCAACAAGAGAATCACCTTCCGACTCCTCACCCACGCACACAAAGCCCTACACAACCAAGGCCCAGGATACCTCAACAGCCGCCTCAACTTCTACGCTCCCAAACGCCAGCTTCGATCGACCGGCCACGCCCTCGCCACCATCCCCTGTATCCGAAGAGCCACCACAGGGGGACGGTCCTTCTCCTACCTCGCCGCCAAGGCATGGAACTCCCTCCCGACCCACCTCCGCCTGACCCAGGACCACCTCGCCTTCAGGAAGCAACTCAAGACCTGGCTGTTCGAGCAGTAGCGGACCCCCCTCCCCCAGCGCCTTGAGACCCTCTGGGTGAGAAGTGCGCTATATAAATGCCTTGATTGATTGATTGATTGATTGATTACATGTTTGGACTCAAATACCCTTGAACCCTTCCTCGAGGATAAAAGCAATATCTGGTCACCCTCCAAAAGAAGTACCCATGGCGACATCCCCGCATACCGGCTCACCATTATGGATCCCATCAAAGGGCCCCACACACTGACCCACAGTTATGTGGTGGCAAAGAACATGATCGTTATTGCTTGCAAGTCCAGGGCGGTTTATTACCCGCCAAAACAGGGCACTGTCTCCCACTTGAGTTAAGTCATCCCCGGCTCTCTCTCTTAACTTGGTCTTTCGATTGAAAAGCTCCATTTTATAGCCACTGCCGCAAGTGATAACCAAGGGGCATATTAGCAAGCACCTCGTTAAAATTATCGATGTTTTAGCGGCAGGAAACAGCCGCTAAAACGGCGATAATGGGCTTACTAATAGGTGATATAGAATTCAAATAGAAGCCCAGGTTAGATGTCCTGCACAACTAAAACGGCGATAATTTTAACGAGGTTCTTGATAATATGCCCCCAAGTCCTTATCTCTAGGCACCATCTTTAACACTGGTTCAAATTCAGTAAGGCCTTGGTGCAGTTGCTATCAAACCATTTGCTCCCACCCACCCTGTCCTGCGTCAAGGGGACCATCAAGAGTCTGGATACCTTCTGGGCGATATCCTCAAAGGCACTCTGGGGCAGATTTATGATAACTGGCGCATCCCCAGGGATGGGCCAGTTATTTTGCACCGCAGCTCCGCCACCCATGGTGCGCCGCATTAACAATGCGGCGCACCATGGGGCAAATACGGCACAGATGCGTCACACATCTGTGCCGTAAAGGTGGCGCATTGCTGGAGTTGCGTCGCAAGCGCGACGCAGCTCCAGCAATGCTCGGGGTGCCCTATCTGTCCAATGCTGCATCAAGCCTTACGCCTGCTTCAAGCAGGCGCATGGTTTTGACGCAGCATTGGCCTGAAAGTGACTGAGTGAAATCTTATAGATTTCACTCAGCCACTTTTGCGAGGCGCACCTGCCCCGGAACGCCCACCTTGGTGTTCACAAAAGTCATTTAGGGTAGGAAAGGTAGGAATCCTAACTTTACTACTCCTAAATGCCTTTTGTGAATTCCGAAAGTCGTAAAGTTAGGATTTTCCTCAGTTTAGGAGTAGTAAAGTTAGGATGTTGTCTCAGATTGCTTTTGTGAATTGGGCCCATTTCTCTTTGTTATGCCTCTCCTGGGAAGGTGTGTCTTTTTGGAGCTTTCCCAGGTTAACCAGTTCTGGTAAATCTGGGAATGCATTCAAAACCATGGGAGTTGCATGGGAACACACACGCAACGCCCAGGAAAATCTCCCCAGGGCAAAGCATGGCAATCCAGAGATTTACGCTGCGTTGCCTTACTCAATGTAATGCCACTCAGGGCCACGCAAAGTGGCCTTGTGTGTCTTCATAAATCGTACTTAAGGTTTGCGTCACTCATGTACCACATTGCGTGGTGCAGACGTTATACACAAACCATCTCCTAGGTAGGCCCCATAAAATATTTTTCCACAGATATTTTCACCTAACAATAACTCCATGCTTTACCCTCTCCCACATCCTTTCATATGTCAGTATTTCTGACGTAGCTGTAGGCGCAAAAATGATGCTTTGCTGGAGTGTGTCACAAAAAGGACGCAACTACAGCCATGGGTCATTTCGCATGGGCAAGTCCCATTTCAAATGTGCCTGCATCAGTCTTACGCCTACAGTGAAGCAGGTGTAAGATATTGATGCATTTGCATCCTAGAAGTGGCGCAGTGAAATCTCATGGATTTCACTGCGTCACTTCTACAAGGCTTACTTGCATCAGAACGCCCACCCTGCATACATTATACCTGGAGCAGGTATAATGTGGTGCAGGGGTTTATAATGTGACGCATCTGTCTAGATGCGTCACTTTGTAAATATTACGCAACATGGCACATTTTTTACGCCGCTGGTGCGTCACAAAAAGTGACGCACTGGCAGATAAAAGTGACGCAAGGGCTCATAAATAAACCCCCCTTATGGTGATCAGTAGGTTTTTATTGCTGCCTACTGACAGCTCAATGCTGAGAATATCAATCCCTTGAGCAAACTGTCTCTCAGAAACTCAAGTTAAAAAAATCGAACATCAGACAATACTGAACAGTTTATACTTAAAAACTTTCATTGACGTTTCTCCAATGTCTTCTACAATAACACAGTGCAGATCCTTTTCTGGAGTTCTGGATTTACCTCACTACTTCTACAGAGCACCCTCAATTGTTTAAGCCTGACCTTCCATTTTCCATGTCATCAGACCTAATGATTCAATAGCTGGGATCTGAAGAACTGGGCTAAGCAATGGATGTAGATTGTAGAGGAACCTCAGAGGACAGTTGGACTTGGGGGTCTCTAGTTGGCACAGGTAGGTACTTGTGACAAATAGGGACCCTCTCCTGTAGTACACTCCTAAAATAACCCCTGCTCACTCCCTTGGTAAATTGGCACGAGCAGACAGGCTTATCTCAGAGGCAGTGTGTAAAGCATTTGTGAACACATACAGTAATCAAGTGACAACACTACAAATGGACACCACACAGGTTGTATTTTTATAAAAATAAGTATCTTTTATATAGAGTTACCACCAGACCATAAATGACAAAAATAATCCACAATACTATTAGAAAACAAGATTTCTTGTTAAAAATGCTTAAATCAAAGTTCTGATTGATTTGGTAGCCCTGTCTGGCTACAGCGTTGATGAAATAACACCGAGTCTAACAAATACAGCGGACCGCATCGGTACGGGCCCACTCAAGTGTCGACAGACTCAGTCACAGTAACTTTACTTTAGGCGTGCATCGCGGTGAAGAAAAGAAAGCATTGCAGTACGTGTTGTCCCTCGATGCGGTACAGGCAACAGCCCATTGACGGAGTTGGTGGGTCCGAGGTGTACGTTGCAGGGCGAGACAGTGCTCCGATGCGGTGCGGTGACAGAGCCGGATTGCGGGAGCGGGCGTCAATCAGTCCGGACAGTGGTGAAAGTCTGGCGGTTCGTCGCGAAGTGTGCGAGCGGTGCTCAACTCCGATGCGTTCACAGGACTTGAATTCAGCAACAGTGATCGTGTCGGTGAGACCAGTTTGATTTGGTGTAGCGAGGCGTTGCATGTCACGGTGTCCACAAGTCGCGGTGCAGGCAATGGATCGTTGATGGCATCAGGACGGAGTCGGTGAGATCAGAGCTTGTGTTGTTCGATGCGGACGTTGTTCGATGCGGTGCCTACAGGACACCTGGCCAAGCGTGAGAGTCAGTCACAGCTCCCTGCCTCTGTAGCCACTGAAACAGCATTCCCAGCAGCAATCCACAAAGGCTGGTGAAGTCTACTGGTCCTGAGACTTCGGGCTGGGGGCAAGCTCTTTTCCAAGCACTTGGAGATGCTTCACAAGTTGAAATGAAGCACACAAAGTTCCTTTCTCCTTCCTTTGGCAGTCAGGCAACCACTGCTGGCCAAACCCCCAAGCAGCACTTCAGCTTAGGGATAGTCTCTCCTCAGTTTCTTCAGGTTCCTCTCCTCAGCAAAGGTTTCTTCTTGTAGTGCAAAAGTGATCTAATATCTTGGGATCAGGGTCCCAATATTTATACCCCCAAATCCTTTGTCCTCTGAGGGCAGAGGGGCCTTTGCCCTGTCCAAACCAGTTCTGGAGCACTCTGTTGACAAGACTCCTTCTTTCCTTCCACAGGGCAGGGCAGAAACATCAGACACCCCACAAGAGGTGGAGCCAGCATTGTGGAGGGAAAGCACAGCTCTGGAGCCCTTTGTTGATAGGATTCCTTCTCTTCTTTCACAATGCAGGGCAGAGACATCAGCCGCACCACAGGAGATGGAGCCAGCATTGTGGAGGTAAGGCACAGCCCTATTCAGTTCCCAGGCGCAACTCCTCCCACCTATCTAGATGCAGCTCCCTCTATTCACCACTGGGCTGACTCATTCTGTCTCCTGGAATCCCCCAGCCCTGTCACTCAAAACTCCAGACAAGAAATACACAACCTAGCAGAGGTAGGCCTGGATAGTTAGACAATAAAACAGTTACGTTCTAAAAGTGGTATTTTCAAACACAGAATGTTAAAATCAACTTCACTAAAAGATGCATTTTATCATTCTGAGTTCAGGCATACTAAACGCGAATTTCTACCGTGTTCCCTGAGTCAGTTAGGGTTATAAGATGTAATAATCTAACCGCCCATTCTGGCCAATGAAGAACAGGTAGCCTTGCAATCGTGAAAAACGAAAATGGCTGTAATTCACTATTAGGACATGCCACACACACCAGGGCATGTTCTACCTTATACTTACAAAGCACCTTGCCCTTGGGCCTACCATAGGGGTGTCTGATATGAAGAAAAGGGAAGGTGTAGGGACTGGCAAGTGGGTGCACTTGCCCAGTCAGCATGGCAGTACCAGACTGCACACAGGCTCTGGAGTTGCAGGCCTTAGACGGTATACAACGTTTACAACGCAACTTTTACAACGCACTACCATTACAACAAAACTTTTACAACGCAAAATCCATTACAACGCATACATTTACAACGCAGTCATTACAACGCATGACACTACAACGCATACCACTACAACGCATACCATTACAACGCAGTCATTACAACGCATACCATTACAACGCATAACATTACAACACATAGTACCCTACACTATCCAACACTTACCCTACTGTTGCACCCCCTGGAGTTAGAATAGTAATTTTTACCCCTACACTATCCAACACTTACCCTACTGTTGCACCCCCTGGAGTTAGAATAGTAATTTTTACCCCTACACTATCCAACACTTACCCTACTGTTGCACCCCCTGGAGTTAGAATAGTAATTTTTACCCCTACACTATCCAACACTTACCTTACATGCAATGCAATGAAATGCGTTGTAATGGTATGCGTTGTAAATGTAGTATGCGTTGTAGTGGAATGCGTTGTAAAGGTAGTTTCAAAGAATTAGTTGTAATGGTATGCGTTGTAATGGTGTGCGTTGTAATGGATGTTGCGGTTTAAAAAATGCGTTGTAAAGGTAGGCGTTGTAAAAGTATGCGTTGTAACGTCATACATCCGCCTTAGACACACTTTTACAGACTGTTTCTGTGGGTGGCACAACCAGTGCTGCAAGCTCACTAGCAGAATTTGGATTACCAGCCCTGGGCACTCCTGGTGCACTGTACTAGGGTCTGACAGGTAAACCTAACTAGCCAATCATGGAATCACTAATTCATACATTAATTTATAATAGGGAGAGCATATGCACTTTAGCACTGATCAGCAGTGGTAAGGTGCCCAGAGTCATAAAACCAACAAAAACAGGTCAGACAAAATATAAGAGGAAGGCAAAAAGTTCAGGGATGACTCTGCAAAAAGGGCCAAGTCCAACAACAGTCCACCGGCATTCTTAGGAATAGGAGACCACTGTGGAGCAATCAGAATTACTAATGCCCTCTCCTCCCAGATCTTCCTCAGAACCCTTGAGAATATAGCAATTGGGACAAAAGCATATATAATGCCTGGAGGCTATTTGACTACAGACTACAGATGTTCTCATCTGTAGTCAAATTCCCTTCTTCTCTTCCCAGGGAGCAGAACCAAGAGAGAAGAGTACATTTTCTGCAATCAAAAAGGTTATTCTCTGGGTTGCCTTTCTGTGGCACAGCATCTACAAAGCTTTTGAATGCCCCCTGATATGTGTCGTGGAAGTGAATGTGCGGCTTAACTTGTCCTCTGTTTTTCCCACTGGATGTACATTACTAGTAATTGTAGGAAGATGGGTATTATTTCAAAATGGTGGAAGCTCCACTCAATAATAAACACAATCCTTGTAGGGTGAGCCACAAAAGTCACTAAATAACCCTGTGCTTAACCCTCTGGGAGCTTGTCATAAAAGCAGTCAAACTTAGCTTAGAGGCAATGTGTAAAGTATTTATGCAGCACTCGAAGATTATTATTGTGAAAACACAACAAATGAAAAATCCCAAACCAATTTAGAAACATAGAGTAAATGTTGATAAATAGAATGATACCAAAACAACAAAACTCCAACTAGTAGAACCAGAGAAATTAGTTTTTTTAGCATTTAGGCAAAAATGACTCCAAAAAGGACAAAGCACCACTCTCTGGTTGCACTAGGTCGGTTGGAGTAGGGACCAGGTTAGTCTTGCTCAAGAGCTACATTTTCATGTCCAGCAAAATTTTCATTGTTTGAGAAGTAGGTCAGGTGCCATCGACGGTGTTAGGCCAGGCCCATTGGCGAGGGTCTCCCTTCCATTTTTTGCTGTTGCCTCTTATGTTTTTGGCTGGTTTTAGATGCTTTTGGGCATTGTGCCACTGCTGTTCAGTGCCACAGTGCAAATGCTCCCTACGGTAAATAGATGTATGGATTAGGGACTCCATGATTGGCTTGATTGCTTTACTTGTCAGACCCTCGTACCCAGGGCTTGTAAATCCAATGCTGCTGGTGGCTTGCAGCACTGGTCGTACCACCCACCGGAGCAGCTTGTAAAGTGTGTCTCAGGCCAGCCATTACAGAGCCTTTGTGCAGTCTGGTACTGCCATGTTGACTGGGCAAAGGTACCCACTTGCCAGTCCCTAAACCTTCCCTTTTATACAATTTTAGTCACCCCTATGGTAGGCCCAAGGGCAGGGTGCATTGTAGGTAAAAGGTAGGACATGCCCTGATGTGTGTGGCATGTCCTAATAGTGAATTACAGCCATTTTCGTTTTTCACTATTGCAAGGCTACCTGTTCCCCATAGGCCAGAATGGGTAGTTAGATTATAACAATTTATAATCGTAACTGACTCAGGGAACCAGGTAGAAATTCGAGTTTAGTATGCCTGAACTCAGAATGATGAACTTCATCTTTTAGTGAAGTTGGTTTTAACATTCTGTGTTTGAAAAAAACAAGTTTAGAAAGTAGGTATTTTTCTTGCCTAACTATCCAAGCCTGCCTCTGCTAGGTTGTGTATTTCTTGCCTGGAGTTTGAGTGACAGGGGCTGGGGGATTCCAGGAGACAGGGTGAGTCAGCACAGACCTAAATAAAGAGATGTGCATGCAGATGGAAGGGAGGAGTTGCACCTGGGACCGGAAAAGGGCTGTGCCTTTCCTCCACAATGCTGGCTCCACCTCCTGTGGATGTCTGATGTCCCTGGCCTGTACTGACAAAGGAAGAGAGGAGTCTTGTAAAAAAAAGTGCTCCAGGACTGACCAGAACTGGTTTGAACTAGACAAAGGCCTCTCTGCCTTCAGATAACATAGAGAAAAGTAGTATAAATATTGGGACCCAGACCCAAGAACTTTAGATCACTTCTGGGAATCAAGACAAACCTTTGCTGAGGAGAAGTACCAGGAAGCTGAAGGAGGAGACTGCCCCTGTGCTGTGTGTTTGGGGGTTGGCCTGCAGTAGTTGCTTCATTGTCAAAGAGAGGAGAAAAGGACTGGGTGTGCTTTCTATCAACTTCAAGAAGAATCCCCAAGGGCTTGAACTAGAGCTTGCCTCCTGCCTGAAGTCTCAAGGATACAAGACTTCACCAACCAGCTCCCCCCTGAGTTCCCTTGGTGGGAATTGAAGTGCCTTCTGTTGTGCTGGGCCTTCTGAGAGACTGCTTGTTGCTGGGAGCTGGAAGCACGATGAAACAACGAAAAGCATGTCGCCGTCGCAGCAGCTGTGTTGCATCGCAGAGGAAGCGAGCCATGCTGCCGCTGTCATCATCACATCGCCGAAGCACTGCACATCACCGGAGAACCGGGACGCCTCCACAGAGATCACCGTCGCATCAATGGAGAAGCGCGTCGCAGGGGCTGTCGCTGCTCCAAAGATAATCGAGTCACTGAACGGCCGTCGGGCGTGCACGCATCACACCAACGTTGTCACAACGCAACCAAGACGCCATTTTGTTGCATTGCACCGGAGAAGAGTATCGCATCGAGGTGCCATCTTGCTGCATCGTACCGGAGAGCAGCAAGAAACCGATACATCAACTCCCCACACAGTAAGGAAGCCAGCATCAACTCCCCTGCACAGGAGTAAGGAATCGACGCATCCAATCCCCTGTGTGTAAGGAACCAACACTTCACCTTCCCCGCGACCCTTTTGTTTTCTTTGCATTACGCATTCAAGATACTTTGAGAGTGAAGTGTCGCATTTGCAGCTTAAGAGAACTGAGCTATTTTATAAACATTTTAAAGTCTATTTTTGAGTACAGTATTGTGGATTTTTGTCATTTGGTCTGGTGTTGAGTCTATATAAAAATACCTATTTTTATAATGCAACCTGTGTGGTGTCCATCTGTAGTGTTGTCACTGTATTACTGTATGTGTTCACAACGGTTTTACACACTGCCTCTGAGATAAGCCTGCCTGCTCGTGCCAAGCTACCAAGGGGGTGAGCAGGGGTTATTTTAGGAATGTAGCCTCTTACCCTGACTAGACGCAAGGGTCCCTATTTGCCACAGGTATCTACCTATGCCAATTAGAGACCCCCATATCTAACAGATGGTTGCTGCTGTACCACAAAGAGACCGTCGTCGCTGTAGAGTAGTGGTGGTGGTGGTTGACACAGGGTTGCAGCAATGAGCGGGTCACACTGGAGCTTTTCATTGACTGTTGTTATCAATAATCACTGTCGGCATGAAGAGTAGGTCCTGCTGGAGCTCCGTGTTGACAGTCAACGCGAGCAGTCAGCACAAAGAGGTCACATAACTTCTGTGTCTTCATTTTGTGTTCAGGGTGAGTTCTCATTGATGCCAGTAAAGGGTTCAGGCCCTGGGGGCATTTCTTGGGGATCTGAAATCACTCCAGCAGAGGCCAGCAGGAGGCGAGGCAGATCTAGACAAGCCCAGTTGTTGCTGGTCAGCTGGGCAGTTGCAGCGAGGCCTCTGGAAGGTTATTGTGTCTGTGTAGCTTCCACAGGAGGTCAAGGCAAGCAGGTCTTCTTTCTTCATCCAGCAGGCAGTTCTTCTGAATCTTCCACAGGTCCAGGAGTGATCTGATGAGAGGTTCTGAAGGCCTCATATTTATATCTGGTGCCAGCCTTTGTGTGGATGAATTCCCTGGCCTACCCCCAAAACTGATTCTGGTCAGTTCTTCACCTTCCTATGGTCCTGTCTCTAAACTGCCTATGGTGACCAAGGGGACTCCTGGTGTCAGGTTTATTTGTATGTGCTGTAGCAGAGATCTTTGAAGTCTAATCAGGGCAGGTTACAACTCTTCCAAAGTCATCCTTTCAGGAAGACTCTCTCACCTAACACCTAGGCCTCTTTTATTTCAATGTCTGGAAGCATTACACAATCCAAAACAGGAAAATCATTCACAGTCTCGTGACGTAGGGACACTGGCAGAAAGGTACAGTTATTTTAGGCAGGAAAATGGCAGAATTTAAAATTGTAACTTAAAATCCAACGTTAACATTAAAGAGGATTTTGATTTACAGTTTATTTCAGTGTACACATAATTTCCTTATCTGATCGCAATCAGAATTTAGCCCTTATTAAACGTAAGAAAGTAACCTAGTGTCATTCTGAGAGAGAGATAGGACTTACAACAGTGAAAAACAACTTTAGAAGTTTTACATCGTCAGGACATGTAAAACTTAAACATGTGATACTTTTTAAATACCATGCACTCTGCCCTGTAAGCCTGTAGAGTCTACCTTAGGAGTGATGTATAACTATTAAAAAAGCAAATTTAGGTCTGACAAAAGGCTTATCTTGCCAGGTCGCAATAGGAGTTTAAAAGTCCACTGCAGGCTAAAGAGGAAGGCTCATTTAGTGAGTGGCACAATGAGTGCTGCTCCTCACTAGTAGCATTTAATTTGCTGGCCCTGGGTATGGGTAGTACAATTAACTAGGGACGCACACTTTAGCACCGGCGAGCAGGTGTAAAGTGCACTGAGTACTAATGCCAACAAAAACGAGTTCAGCAAAGTAAGGGAGTGAAGTCAAGAACACTTGGGGGAATATCATACTAAGGATGTCAGATGTCACAGTAATAAAAGCTGATTATTTGCGCACATAAATACTTTGATCTAATAAAGACTAAATCATCAATTTCTCTGGGCCTTTAAAACTTGATTGTCTGTTATCAGCACTACTGGCTGCCAATAAAATATGTGAGGGAACCCTTGAATAGCTTTCATACTTGCTATTAACTCCCTCCAGTAGGAGGAGTGGAGAGCCTCATTGGGGAGCCACAACACCTGGAGCGTTTGATCTTCCAGAACTGCTACCCAAGCCAGAGAACTCACATCTGCATTATTACAATAGGATTGGGAGGGTCTAATGGCACCCCTGATAACATATTTCGCCCTCCTCAACCAAGACATCTCTTGCATTGTGCTCTGTGTTATTCAAATCAAAAAGTCGCAAACCTTTTGCTCTGGAGACCATTGATTCAGATTGAACTGAACCGTTCGTTTCAGGTGAAGTTTCACCCATTTTATCACAGATGTTGTGGCAAATATCTGTTATCGTACTCTCAGGCATGCTCATACTGCAATGTTTCTTTCAATACAATCTGAGATGTTCTTGCTTCAACCAATGGCCAGGAAACAATTCTTACTTGTGCTTAGAATCTTGCTCCTATGAATTGTGCATGTTGCTTTAGGTAGAGGTGAGACTTTTCCCAATTCAGAATACAGCCAAATCACTGGGGAACTTGACAAACACTCTTTGGGTTATCGATCACCCTAGGGAGAGAGGACACATAGAATACCAAGGGGCTTATTAACAAGGAAGTGGGGAAAATTATTTTGGTCTGGAACGTCCACTTTGCATCTCATTAGAGATGCAAAGGGAAGCGTAGTGGAAAAGGGTGCTAACATGCGATTTTGCATGTTAGCACCCTGTTGTTTATAGGGCGATATTTTTATCTCTGCTTTTTTGCCTTTTCAAGCCAAAAAAGCGGGATAAAGCCCAGTCATCTTAATAGGGTATAACTATAATGTATTTCTCATGCACAATAGCGACAATATGAGCTGATACCTTTGTGAACACCCTTGGAAATGCAGATAGCCTGAAGGGCAGAACTCTGAACTGACAATCCTCTCCTCCTACTGCAAATCTTAAGAATTCCAGAGAAATCAGGTGTACTCTTATGTGGAAATACATGCCTTTAAGGTCCAAGGCTGACAAACAATCTGTTGCAATTTTCTTTAGCAGCTGCTGTGAAGCCTTGGAGAGAGCTTCCTCATTCTTTTTTTCCTTTTGGATTTGAAGTCACGCAATACCTTGATGTCAGTGTTTTTTCGAAATCTATGTAGTAACCAAATAAAGCAGCTACCCTTCTTACCCAGAGGTCCTGGAACTTGATCGATTTCTGGAAGAAAATGGAAATAAGAGGACCTCCCACTGGAAACTCTGCCATAGAGTCAGGATCTTACCAACATACCTATTTTAGAGGATCACTGACATAATATCGATGTCACAAATATCGAGATACACAAATATCGAGTGAAAAATATCGAGTGACAAAATATCGACTCCCTATCTACAAACAGGTAAGTACCAAAATATCGACTCCAAAATATCGACTTACAAAAATATAGACTGTCAAAATAGCGATTTTTTAAAATGTCTTAAAATTAAGTTAAAACTAATATAGTAATAAATATATTTAATATAAACTTAGAAATAATTATTTAAAATTTTTAATTTTAATAAATAATTTCTATAATTAAAAAAATTATATCACCAAAAATAATACATATTAATTGCTGGTCAGGTGATGGGGGATTGCCAGAAGCTCCCGCCAATGGGAGGGTGCAGGACTATGTAAGGACGCAGGTGGGGCAGCACTTTGATTTACAGCGGCATCCGAAGAAGGCTGAAGGCAGCCGAAATGCATCATGCCATTGCTGTGTTTAAATAAACGCTTCCGAAGAAATTCCCTGTGTGGCCTCTACCTTTCAGAATTGGAGGGGTTTGGTGCATATTTTCACGCCGGCCAGAGGCGTGTTTTAGAGGCCCCATCCTTCAAGTTGGCTGAGGTAATACTGGCGTCTGCGGCAGCAGTGTTTTTTCTCTTCCAAGGTATTGGATTTACCTCAGCCCGCCTCTACAAGTGAGCTAAGCAAGGGCTTCTGTGTTCACAGCTCGTGACTGCACGAGGAGCAGGTCACATTGCTTTCCTGTTCAGGGCCCGGTGGAAACTTATTTCGGAGGCTGGGATGTAAAGGGGACTCGAGGAGCAGTTTGTTTTACCATCAAGGACACTTCCAAAACCGGACACTCTGCGTCTAAATCCTGCCCAGCAAGTATCTATCTGGACTGACACCAACGAGTCCATTCCCTCGCAACATCTGTTCCAGCAAGGTGTTACCTGGGAGTTGCAGTATTCACAGCACTCCCGTTAATTGCTGGTCAGGTGATGGGGGATTGCCAGAAGCTCCCGCCAATGGGAGGGTGCAGGACTATGTAAGGACGCAGGTGGGGCAGCACTTTGATTTACAGCGGCATCCGAAGAAGGCTGAAGGCAGCCGAAATGCATCATGCCATTGCTGTGTTTAAATAAACGCTTCCGAAGAAATTCCCTGTGTGGCCTCTACCTTTCAGAATTGGAGGGGTTTGGTGCATATTTTCACGCCGGCCAGAGGCGTGTTTTAGAGGCCCCATCCTTCAAGTTGGCTGAGGTAATACTGGCGTCTGCGGCAGCAGTGTTTTTTCTCTTCCAAGGTATTGGATTTACCTCAGCCCGCCTCTACAAGTGAGCTAAGCAAGGGCTTCTGTGTTCACAGCTCGTGACTGCACGAGGAGCAGGTCACATTGCTTTCCTGTTCAGGGCCCGGTGGAAACTTATTTCGGAGGCTGGGATGTAAAGGGGACTCGAGGAGCAGTTTGTTTTACCATCAAGGACACTTCCAAAACCGGACACTCTGCGTCTAAATCCTGCCCAGCAAGTATCTATCTGGACTGACACCAACGAGTCCATTCCCTCGCAGCATCTGTTCCAGCAAGGTGTTACCTGGGAGTTGCAGTATTCACAGCACTCCCGTTAATTGCTGGTCAGGTGATGGGGGATTGCCAGAAGCTCCCGCCAATGGGAGGGTGCAGGACTATGTAAGGACGCAGGTGGGGCAGCACTTTGATTTACAGCGGCATCCGAAGAAGGCTGAAGGCAGCCGAAATGCATCATGCCATTGCTGTGTTTAAATAAACGCTTCCGAAGAAATTCCCTGTGTGGCCTCTACCTTTCAGAATTGGAGGGGTTTGGTGCATATTTTCACGCCGGCCAGAGGCGTGTTTTAGAGGCCCCATCCTTCAAGTTGGCTGAGGTAATACTGGCGTCTGCGGCAGCAGTGTTTTTTCTCTTCCAAGGTATTGGATTTACCTCAGCCCGCCTCTACAAGTGAGCTAAGCAAGGGCTTCTGTGTTCACAGCTCGTGACTGCACGAGGAGCAGGTCACATTGCTTTCCTGTTCAGGGCCCGGTGGAAACTTATTTCGGAGGCTGGGATGTAAAGGGGACTCGAGGAGCAGTTTGTTTTACCATCAAGGACACTTCTAAAACCGGACACTCTGCGTCTAAATCCTGCCCAGCAAGTATCTATCTGGACTGACACCAACGAGTCCATTCCCTCGCAGCATCTGTTCCAGCAAGGTGTTACCTGGGAGTTGCAGTATTCACAGCACTCCCGTTAATTGCTGGTCAGGTGATGGGGGATTGCCAGAAGCTCCCGCCAATGGGAGGGTGCAGGACTATGTAAGGACGCAGGTGGGGCAGCACTTTGATTTACAGCGGCATCCGAAGAAGGCTGAAGGCAGCCGAAATGCATCATGCCATTGCTGTGTTTAAATAAACGCTTCCGAAGAAATTCCCTGTGTGGCCTCTACCTTTCAGAATTGGAGGGGTTTGGTGCATATTTTCACGCCGGCCAGAGGCGTGTTTTAGAGGCCCCATCCTTCAAGTTGGCTGAGGTAATACTGGCGTCTGCGGCAGCAGTGTTTTTTCTCTTCCAAGGTATTGGATTTACCTCAGCCCGCCTCTACAAGTGAGCTAAGCAAGGGCTTCTGTGTTCACAGCTCGTGACTGCACGAGGAGCAGGTCACATTGCTTTCCTGTTCAGGGCCCGGTGGAAACTTATTTCGGAGGCTGGGATGTAAAGGGGACTCGAGGAGCAGTTTGTTTTACCATCAAGGACACTTCCAAAACCGGACACTCTGCGTCTAAATCCTGCCCAGCAAGTATCTATCTGGACTGACACCAACGAGTCCATTCCCTCGCAACATCTGTTCCAGCAAGGTGTTACCTGGGAGTTGCAGTATTCACAGCACTCCCGTTAATTGCTGGTCAGGTGATGGGGGATTGCCAGAAGCTCCCGCCAATGGGAGGGTGCAGGACTATGTAAGGACGCAGGTGGGGCAGCACTTTGATTTACAGCGGCATCCGAAGAAGGCTGAAGGCAGCCGAAATGCATCATGCCATTGCTGTGTTTAAATAAACGCTTCCGAAGAAATTCCCTGTGTGGCCTCTACCTTTCAGAATTGGAGGGGTTTGGTGCATATTTTCACGCCGGCCAGAGGCGTGTTTTAGAGGCCCCATCCTTCAAGTTGGCTGAGGTAATACTGGCGTCTGCGGCAGCAGTGTTTTTTCTCTTCCAAGGTATTGGATTTACCTCAGCCCGCCTCTACAAGTGAGCTAAGCAAGGGCTTCTGTGTTCACAGCTCGTGACTGCACGAGGAGCAGGTCACATTGCTTTCCTGTTCAGGGCCCGGTGGAAACTTATTTCGGAGGCTGGGATGTAAAGGGGACTCGAGGAGCAGTTTGTTTTACCATCAAGGACACTTCCAAAACCGGACACTCTGCGTCTAAATCCTGCCCAGCAAGTATCTATCTGGACTGACACCAACGAGTCCATTCCCTCGCAGCATCTGTTCCAGCAAGGTGTTACCTGGGAGTTGCAGTATTCACAGCACTCCCGTTAATTGCTGGTCAGGTGATGGGGGATTGCCAGAAGCTCCCGCCAATGGGAGGGTGCAGGACTATGTAAGGACGCAGGTGGGGCAGCACTTTGATTTACAGCGGCATCCGAAGAAGGCTGAAGGCAGCCGAAATGCATCATGCCATTGCTGTGTTTAAATAAACGCTTCCGAAGAAATTCCCTGTGTGGCCTCTACCTTTCAGAATTGGAGGGGTTTGGTGCATATTTTCACGCCGGCCAGAGGCGTGTTTTAGAGGCCCCATCCTTCAAGTTGGCTGAGGTAATACTGGCGTCTGCGGCAGCAGTGTTTTTTCTCTTCCAAGGTATTGGATTTACCTCAGCCCGCCTCTACAAGTGAGCTAAGCAAGGGCTTCTGTGTTCACAGCTCGTGACTGCACGAGGAGCAGGTCACATTGCTTTCCTGTTCAGGGCCCGGTGGAAACTTATTTCGGAGGCTGGGATGTAAAGGGGACTCGAGGAGCAGTTTGTTTTACCATCAAGGACACTTCTAAAACCGGACACTCTGCGTCTAAATCCTGCCCAGCAAGTATCTATCTGGACTGACACCAACGAGTCCATTCCCTCGCAGCATCTGTTCCAGCAAGGTGTTACCTGGGAGTTGCAGTATTCACAGCACTCCCGTTAATTGCTGGTCAGGTGATGGGGGATTGCCAGAAGCTCCCGCCAATGGGAGGGTGCAGGACTATGTAAGGACGCAGGTGGGGCAGCACTTTGATTTACAGCGGCATCCGAAGAAGGCTGAAGGCAGCCGAAATGCATCATGCCATTGCTGTGTTTAAATAAACGCTTCCGAAGGAATTCCCTGTGTGGCCTCTACCTTTCAGAATTGGAGGGGTTTGGTGCATATATATATATATATATATATATATATATATATAAAAACATAATATTAAATAAACATATATAACATTTTTTGCGTAGCATAGAAAATGGTTAAAACTTATTGTAACAACTATAGTGAGTTCAACATTAGCAAAAGTGTTGGATAGCGTAGAGGTAAAATTTACTATTCCCACTCCACTGGGTGCAACAGTAGGGAAAGCGCTGGATAGCGTAGGGGTTAAAATTACTATTCCCACTCCAGGGATGTATGACGTTACAACGCATACTTTTACAACACCTACCATTACATCAAAACTTTTACAACACACAAACTTTTACAACTCATACATTTACAACGCAAGATTTTACAACGCATATACCTTTACAACGCATACCATTACAACGTAAGTATTGGTAAGTATATAATATTTTTTTAAATATAAATTAATTTAAAATATTATAATATAATTTAATTTTATTTAATTGTATTTAATTAATGTAATTTAAATGCAATTTTACTTTATTTTTACAAAGTACCCCTGTACCCCAAAAACCCTAAACTGACCCTGAACCCTAAAAATACCCCTGTACCCAAAAACAGAAAACTGACCCTGAACCCTACAAATACCCCTTTACCCAAAAACTGAAAACTGACCCTGAACCCTAAAAATACCCCTTTACCCCAAAAACTGAAAACTGACCCTGAACCCTAAAAATACCCCTTTACCCAAAAACTGAAAACTGACCCTGAACCCTAAAAATACCCCTTTACCCCAGAAACTGAAAACTGACCCTGAACCCTAAAAATACCCCTTTACCCAAAAACTGAAAACTGACCCTGAACCCTAAATATACCCCTTTACCCCAAAAACTGAAAACTGACCCTGAACCCTAAAAATACCCCTTTACCCAAAAACTGAAAACTGACCCTGAACCCTACAAATACCCCTTTACCCAAAAACTGAAAACTGACCCTGATCCCTAAAAATACCCCTTTACCCCAGAAACTGAAAACTGACCCTGAACCCTGAAAATACCCCTTAACCCAAAAACTGAAAACTGACCCTGAACCCTAAAAATACCCCTTTACCCAAAAACTGAAAACTGACCCTGAACCCTAAAAATACCCCTTTACCCAAAAACCCAAACATATAACATTTTAAAAATAATTATATACTTAGCAATACTTACGTTGTAATGGTATGCGTTGTAAAGGTATCTGCGTTGTAAAAACATGCTTTGTAAATGTATGCGTTGTAAAAGTTTTTGCGTTGTAAAAGTTTCATTGTAATGGTAGTGCATAGTAAAAGTTGCGTTGTAAACGTTGCATACCCACTCCAGTGGGTGCAACATTAGGGAAAGTGTTGTATAGCGTAGGGGTTAAAATTACTATTCCAACTTCAGAGAGTGCAATAATAGGGAAAGTAAATACTTCACAAATAGATATAAATAACATAAATAGTAATACCAATTACAAATAAATAAAATATTGTACTTGTGTATAAAAAATATTACATATTTATTTATAAATACAAAATAAAATTATTTAATTATAAAAATTGCCTACTCATACTAATTAATTACCTATCAACAATGAATTAATTTACAATTTCAAAATAATAAATTAATTTTAATTACCAATTATATTTTAAATAATTACCTATTAAAAATTAATTAAAAATTAATTCAAAATAAATACCAATAATTTAAATGACATATTTAATTAATGAGAATTAAATTATTTCCCACCCTATTCCCCTATAAACCCACAACCCGCTACAGAAAATACATGAATGAAATTGACATATTTATCAATTAATCAATTAAAATTATTTACCAATCATATTTTTATTAATTACCAATTATTATTTAATTAACAATGTATTCCAAATAATTAAGAATAAATAAATTAACATATTTAATTAATTATAATTAAATTACTTCCCACCCTATTCCCCTATAAACCCACAACCCGCTACAGAAAATAATTTAATAAAATTAACATATTTATCAATTAATCAATTATAATTAATTACCAATTATATTTTAATTAATTACCAATTAATACATAATTAACAATTAATTATAAATAAATATCAATAAATAATTAAAAAAATGTAATTAATTATAATTAAATTACTTCCCACCCTATTCCCCTATAAACCCACAACCCGCTACAGAAAATAAATTACTAAAATTAAAATATTTATCAATTAATCAATTATAATTAATTACCAATTATATTTTAATTAATTACCAATTAATAATTAATTAACAATTAATTCTAAATAAATATCAATAAATAAATTAACATATTTAATTAATTATAATTAAATTACTTCCCACCCTATTCCCCTATAAACCCACAACCCGCTACAGAAAATAAATTACTAAAATTAAAATATTTATCAATTAATCAATTATAATTAATTACCAATTATATTTTAATTAATTACCAATTAATAATTAATTAACAATTAATTCTAAATAAATATCAATAAATAAATTAACATATTTAATTAATTATAATTAAATTACTTCCCACCCTATTCCCCTATAAACCCACAACCCGCTACAGACTTATATTACACAAAAAATAAAAATTAATATTAACTTACCTTAAATTCGATATTTTTGTTGGCTATATTATGTCTAGTCGATATTATGTCCATTCTATATTTTTGATTCGATATTATGTCCATTCTATTCGATATTAATTTTCTCTAGTCGATATTTTTGTTGTCTATATTATGTCTAGTCGATATTATGTCCATTCTATATCTTGTACTCGATATTCTGTCCAGTCGAAATAAAAGACTCGATATTATGACTGCCCACCATTTTAGATGAATGTGGTTGAGGTTTTGTGGAAAAAGGAGGTACTTGACTACATCTTTTCCCCTGAAAGAGATGTTTTTGATTTTGCAGTTGTCTTTGTGGCTTCCTCTTAGATAATCGATAAAAAATATTTTCTTATGCATTTGGAATTCCCAAAGGCTGAACAGTGTTTTTCTATTCTAAAGACTGCTCAATCAAGGTATTTAGTTCAGGACCAAAACATGTTGGGGCATAATACCAAGCATTAGCGAAAAATATCGCTAAGTTGGTTAGCGGCTATATTTATATCGCCGTGCTTCGCCTATTTTTATCGCTTAGGAGCCTTGCTATTATCAAGGTTTATCTCCTAAGCGATTAAAATCGGCCGAAATGCATGAATATCGCTGAAAAGTCAGCGATATTCATGCATTACCGAGCAAATGCTCTTAGCCATGTTATCCACCTACCATTGGATAACATGGCTAAGAACTGCTCTGGGCAGGCGTTAGCTTTTGGAGATAATCGTGCTTAGCGTGATTATTTCCAAAGGTTGGTAATAGGAGTTAGCGATGTTAGCAACTGTTTCCAGTCGCTAACATCGTGGCACGCCCACTTTGCATGTCAATAGCAATATATATCGCTGACATGCAAAGTGGGCCCCCAGAAGCTCGCTATCTCCAACTAGCTGTTGCTAACTGGTGTTAGCAACAGCTAGGTAATAGGGCGATTAAATTATCGCCGCTTTAGCGGGAACAATTCCCGCTAAAGCGGCGATAAGGCCCTTGGTAATATGCCCCGTTGTTTCTAAAAAAAAAGGCAATCATTAATTTATACTTCTGGAAATTAATGAGATTTCCAGTTATTCATTCATATGTGACGTCGAGATGAGGTTGCCACGCCAGCTGCTGTTAAAAGCAATCAAAAGTCATCAAAAGTAGCATCGAAGAAAAATGTTTTATTTAGTGTTAAAGCTGCTAGATATTCTGTGCAATCTCAGCTTTCTTGAATATATCATATGGGTTTTTGAAATGTTTTAACAGTGTTTGTGTGGCGTAGGCAGCATAAATCTCTACTCTCTTGGAAACGTTCATTGGTGCAAGGGCTCGTTTTATTCTTCCACTTTATAGTCACCAACATCTTGCAGTGTAGCGTCTTCTGATACCAGAAATGTAAATTGTGGCATGCTCACTAGTAATGCATCTACTAATGGTATTGCCGAAAATTCAGCTTTAAAGTTTTCTAATGGACATGTTGAAGATCATATCCCCACCTTCTATGGCAAAACAAAAGAATAACCACATGGGAACAATCCAGTGGGAAATGCGGCAAGTCAGGCAGGTGCCCCATCTCGAAATACAGAGATGAGTGGCCCAATGCATTGACAGCGAGAACTGGCGCACTTGACCGTAACATTGTGCTGCTAGGGTCTAGGTAGAATCAAAAAAGTTCAAAATCCATGACAAGAAATCAGGCAGCCCCTCATGCCCGGGGCATAGTGAGCAGTCCTGCAATTTAATCGTTGTCACTGAGATTGCTTTCAAGATCCTCTTCAATGTTGGGGTTTCTCTTGGTTTGTTTGCGCGCTTGCTTGTGGCAGAACTCGATTGCCAGCTTGGGGTCTGTGAAGAATTGGGCCTTACCATTTAATGTGCCTCGCAGTTTTCCCGGATAGAGCAAGACATACAACACACCCATCTTCAGCAGCAGTTGTTTCACTGGGAGAAACTCTCTGTGGGCAGTCTGGACAACAATTGTACAATCCCGGTAGATGGAGATATTATTTCCTTAATATTCCTTGCCATAGAATGTTGCCCAGATCCTTGTAGTGTAGCAGATGGGCCATAATGGGACGGGCCAGGGCCCAGGGGACGGCCTCGGCCCCAGGCATTGATGAGTTTGTTCCACCACGAAGAGGGCAGTGAGTCATCTCCAACTAATGTCCAAAGTATGGATTCCACATAGTCCTCCACTGTGGTCATAGATGTAGACTCAGGCAGTGCGAGGACTCTGGATTATGATGTGGTTCCACCAGGAGAAAGCTTCCAGGCCTTCATTTTTACCCTAGATAATTGCCAGTAGCTTTTCCATGCTGAGTATTTGTTCATTGTGCACAGTTATGCCATACTCCGCATCGGACACCCTCTGTTCAAGGTGTCCCAGTTTATCATCATGCTTATCCAGTTGAATTCACATGTAGTCTAGTCGATTGGTTAGGGTGTCAATCTTAGAACCTATTGTATAGACTGTTGCAGGTGTCAGTTATCAAAGTTTTAGGGCCCACATCCATTGTGGTGCAGTCCTGGTCCGCGGCTGCCTGGGCCTTACCTACCCGGTCAACATCCTCACCACCACCAATTGAGGCACTTTCTTTTGTATATTAGCTTGGGTTGTTGTTTGTTGGATTTCACCATCTTCATGCCCCATGTCACCCAAGGGACCCTCCAATTCACCAGGGGTAATTCAATGGATGGCTGTCATGTGGCCCGCCTCACCCTACAAAAACCGGGGCACGAGCAATCCCCAGACGTCTCCCCACAGCAGCACAAGAAATAGTTAACAGTGTCGAACCCTGCTCGATTCTTCACATAGGAGCACAACAGGAAATGGGGGCCGAGGCCGCAGGTCTCAGTGAGCTCAGCAGTTCTCACTATGCCACAAGTGCTGCACCACCGCCCCGAAGCGGCAGGCCCACAGCTGAAGATTTTCCTCCTCTCTCTATGGGGTGGGGGCTGATGTATGCTCTGCCACTGGCACTCAAGGCCTCTGATGGTGCAGGCCCTTCTCAAACACATGGCCAGGAGATCAGTGAGGGAAGGGCTCGCGTCGGGGTACCACGTGGTTGGACGGCGTCCCCCAACTTATTTTACCGGGAGCTTCATAACTGGAGCAAAGAAGAAAAATGGCACTACTTTAAAAACCCACAGCATGTAAAGCAGCAGTAAACACCTGTTTCTTACTCTAAAGGAATTCTAAGTGGTGAGCGAGGGGAGGCAATGAGTCTGACGGTGCAAGCCTCCTTTTGTGAAGTCACTTCCTGTTGTGACGTCAGCGTCCCCCCACTTCTTTTTTTAGGACTTGTGCCCTGAGTGAGGGCATGGTTGATTCCCTGGATTCCTGAGGGGCCCCGGCACCATCATCAGGTCTTGTAGCTGGTTGTTTCAGGGGAGCAGAGGCAATACCTCTCACTGCAACTCCGAACTTGCTTCTCCTCATGGTAACCCCTGTTAGTTCAGCGCACACAGCAGTCCTCCTCGGACCTACGCAGTCCCACCCATCTACTATTACCTGGTGGGAGTGAATACTGCCTCAGTGCTTCAAACTGTGATCGCCCATTGGTGGAGGGGAAGCCGTGATATCCGTTCTCACTATCCACTCCGCAGCGGTCTCGCAGCTGGTCAGAGGGTAGCAATGCAATCTCCATCCAGCGGGCCTCCGCCTCCTGTTTTCGGCCAGATTGTCCCATTTGGTAAGTTTTTTGGGCTGTGTTCACTTCTCAGGGGACCCACAGCACAGGGTCCTTAGCAATAAGCTGCCCATCTCGCTAGTTTTTTCGGATTGTGACAGATTTAGCACCAGGCCGGCAGAGCCTTCCAATTAGGAGGCCATCTTGCAGCCCAGCATCATCCAACCCGTAGGCGGGTGTCTTTCATCTCAGAACTCCTTTTTATGTCTGTTTTGACAGCACAGCTGTCACCTGACAATTATGTGAGAGTCACCAAGAGAGGGGTTTTGGCTATGCTCACATGTTGGGAGCCAGGAGTACATGTTTTTGATTGGGTAGATTGTGTACTTCCACAAAGCATTTGCCCTAGCTGCAGCCGAAATCATGGTGTTTTTTATCAAGCATCCTGGGCCTGGGCTTTAACTTTGAAGTGCTAACACATAACATTGTAATACTGTTAAAGAATCTAAAATAACTAGATAATTTACATTGTTTTTCTCTGGTAGCAGCACAGATCAGAGGAGGGTAAGCATTAACCTACGTTCATTTTTAGATCCGGCTTCACAGTGCACCTGTCACTGATCAACATAAAAGAGCTTTCAGAGTCCCACTGATAGAGGGGCACAGGCTCCACATGCTTGTTGGTCCCCCTAGGCTTTCAGGTATTTATTGCTATTATGCTATGTTAAACCTAGAAATAGGTTTTGTGCTGCATGGACTCTCACAGATTACTGTAGTAGGCAAGGGTTTGAATTCCGCCACTCACTCTGACCTACCCTGGTGGGTTTCGCTGTGATGATTCTTGTTAGGCCCTGTTGAGAAAGGATGTATGTTTCTAGCTTGTTTTCATTTTATAACTCTATGTATGATGGTTGCCAGTTTATGTGAAATTGAATTGGCCGGTGTTGGATAACGTGTTCTGCCAATGTTAGAGGGTAATGGCTTCATCAGTTTATTGGCAAAAGCATGCCATATTTCATAGATTTCATCTGTTTATTATGAAATGTTATGAAAGCCAGTAGGACAAACGTACTTCTTTTGAAATGCATGCGTTAAAGACAATAGGGGGCATATGTACAAGAAACTGACGCAGCGCAATGTTACGCCAAAATTGGTGACGCCTTGCTCTGTCAGTTTCAAAATGCAGGGATGCATTATATTTACAAAAATACGGTGCACCCCTGTATTTTCCCTAGCGCTGGTGCTAAAAAGCTGCCTAGCACCAGTGCAAAGCGATACAAAAGGGGATGATGGACGGAGCGTTTGAGCAAATCAAACACTCAACCCCATTCAACTGATCTGGCTGTAATCCATCACCATTCTTTAGCTCACTCAGCCACCCCAGTTCAGACATGGCCATATGCAAATCAGTCTGACCCTGTGCCTCATGGGAACAGTCCAGCCCGAATTGCCAAGTCATGTCTTCCCTGGACCTCAGCGTTTTGGGTGACCCAAAATGAGGGCTTGGTGTGCCGACAGACTCAGGACACCCCCATAGGATGAGGCAGCTGTTAGACCAGCTAGATCTACAGTGCCACTGCCACCCCCCTGCGTTTTACAGTCGTGCGTGTAGTTTCTGGCAACCACTGAACATGCCAACCCTGATTCCTCAGGAATCGTGGAAAACAATACAGTATCTTCCGCTCAGTTACTCGTGCTTTCTTTTCTCAGAATGCACTTAGAATGACGATTGGAACGTTTTTGAAAAATTATTTATTGGTTAGCATCAGTCTAGTGTGAAACATAATAGCTGCACCAATCAAAAGACAAGAGCAGACAAATGTGATTGCTAGCACTAATATCGTAAACAATAAATACATTTCTACCATAGTGCTAATAAAATGAATATGAATAGATGATTTAAAACAATAGCATTGGCGTACTCCTACGATCCATAGCCTACCTAAATGTACCTAGCCTAGATATGTAGGTGAAGCATGTGTATGTAAATGTCAGGATAGATCCTAATGGAGCCCAGAAATCCCCAGGGAAGTATTAACCCCTCACCTGATGGTTCTGAATGAATGACCCCATCTCTGCTTCGAGGATGGCACCCCACAAGGGATGTCAGGTCTCTGCCTGTCGAAGGATCAGCCTGCAGAGTCTCGGTGTAGCCTGGAATTAATTCTCCTCTATTTTCTAAGGGGGAGTGAGGGTCTTTTATACTAAAGTGGTCACTCCAGGGTTTCTTTTAGAATAGATATGTTTTGAAAACATTCACTGATCCTCTGCTAATCCTTTTCTAAACAAACATGATCATGCACAGCTGGCTGTTGGCCATGGACAAAAAAAGTGGTGACCCTTATACAAAATAAATCTGCCATGCCTGGGGACATGTTTATGTCCGTCCGGTACAGGGATTAAGATAGGGTACCAGGAGCCTGATGTCGGAGAGACAGAAGTAAGCTACTAGGTAAAAGGTCACCTGTGGTACCGTTATGTCATGTAGATGGGACAAAATGTATGTAATTGGTATGTACATGATGGGACTATCCTAAAGGACATGACAATATGTTAAAGTCAATCAGCATTTGGGTGTGGATTGTTATTACTCTGAATTAAAGCCTAAAAATATTTTTTTGTTACAAGGAATCTGATATATTACCGTAGTAGTCAAATGTTTTTGCTGTTGGATATGCCCTCTGACAAACCGTAAGCATAGAAGATTTGAACTTTGAGAATCATTGTTATGCTAGTTCGCTTTAACAATTGTAATTTTGTGTGCATTTGCAATTTTATGACTGTGTGCCTGATGATTGTCTTGTGGGAAGGCATATGCTCCGTACAGTAGGCCTGAGTTGGTTATGATAACAAGCTAGTTATAACAGCAATGGGCTTGTTTATTGGGCAGGGATATCCTCTCCCCTATGCCATGGGTCTGGCCTGTTTATTATGAAAGGTCATTACAAAGGCACATTAGTCCTGGCTTATTTATTGTGCAAAGATATATGTAGGAAGCTGGCTCTGTATATACTATATCAAATCAATGTATAGTGTGCAGTGTATCCCAGAGGTATAGCAGAGGCTAAAGTAGATAATACTTTACTCTTTTTCGTGGTAGTGTGGTCAAGCAGTCAGGCTTGTCAGAGGGTAGAGTTAAGCATTTGTTGTACACACTCAAGCACGAAATGATATCACACACTCAAAGACTGAATCCAGACCAATTATAAAAAGTTGTTACTTTATTATTTTTATTACAAGAACCAAGATTTACTTAGTAGCAGGTAAGTGATGCATTCAAACAACAAAACGTTTCAAAATACAGTGTGTAGCAGTTTTGTACAATCATACACGTTACTTTGCAGTAGAGAAAATGTGTTGTAATCTCTTTAGAATATTTGTAACTTCTTCAGATTGCTTTCTTGTTACTTTTCAATTACTTTTCAAATTTTGTGACAAACATATTATACACACTTTAGGCACTGCAGTACATCAGTAAGCAGGACCATTCATGTGCAGACACTAAGGGGTGTATTTACAATGAGTTAACGCCACAGTAGAGTCAATTTTTTGACGTTTTGGCGACATTTTTTTAATCACCTTATTTACAAGTTGCTGCTAACCTCAGTCTGGTGAAAATTTGAATTTTTAGGATCACCACTTCTGTTAGCTCCAGTTAACAAAAATAAGATGCAAGGTCGGCGTTCCCGTTCAAAAACTGCCGCTAACCCCACTTCGCAATATTTACAAGGCATTCCTTATATGGTGCAAAAACAAAATAAAACTGTCTCTTACAGCAGTCCATAGGCAGTTTTTTTAAGACCAGAAAATAGCTGGTCTTAAAAATGGTGCAAACACTTGGGGCCTCATTTCAGAAGGTTTTGGTGCTGGATAGCACTGGAAGGAATGTTGCTGCACTGGTCTGCGCCAAAACTACAGGAATGCACACCATCAATAAGATAGGGTGCATTCCTGAGCCTCATTCATGAAAAGTGTTGAATTGCTGGGACAAAACAGCATTGCAACACGTTTCACTATGCCCTTCTTGCGACACCATAGATGCGCTGTATTTGCTGTATGGTGCTCCATGTCGCAATTAATGAAAGATATCGCTGGAATCCTGACATATCTGTCATGCAAAATTCACGCATTGCTTTAGTTGTGTCACAAGCATTACACAACTCCAGCATGGGGCTTGCCTATCCCAGTGGCACTGCGCCACCCTTACACCTGCCATGTGGCAGGCGCAAGGTACTGACGCAGTGGCATCCTACAAATGTGGCAGTGAAATCTGATGGATTTCACTGCACCACTCCTATGAGGCTAATGTCCCGCATCGCCGCGTTTGTGTCAAAAGCATGATGCAACTCCAGCAATGCAGGGGGCCAGCCTATCCCTCTGGCTTTGCATCACCCTTACGCCTGTCATGAGGCTGGCGTATGGTACTGACGCAGTGGTGTCCTACAATTGTTGCAGTGAAATCCGATGGATTTCACTGCACCACTCCTATGAAGCTTTATTGCATGGGAACGTTCACACTGCATAGATCATACCTGATGCAGGTATAATGTGGCACAGGCCTTCACAAGGTCACGCATATGCCTAGATAAGTCACTTTGCAAATACGGCGCATCATGGTGCAAGAATCATGCTGCAAGTACGTCAAGGAAATGACACACTGGCGGGGTGAAACTGTCAGAAGGGGCTCATGAATAAGCCCCCCTGTCTTTCTCCCCTATGCTGGTGCACAATCACTGCCATGCACCAACGCAGGCATCCTTGCGGCGTGGTGCAAGGGTGACTGTGTTGAGAAGTTGATGTTGTGGCTCCATCCCTTCTTGAGACGTCTGTAGTTGCGTGTGGACTAGTGGAGGGCAGAAGTAAACCAGTTGGCCTTCTTGGAGTGTTTGCTGGTCTTTTCTTGAGGGGTGCTCGGCTCAGTTGGGGATCCATCGGTGGAGGTTGCGAACTGCAGTGTTGTTGTCTGTGAGCGTTGGCAGAGTGGTAGTGCTGAGGGAGTTGACGAGAAGTTCTTCCGTGGCCCTGATCTAGCTGTGAGGGGGCAATGATGGTGTACGGTGGGCATGGTAAAGACGTGATGTATACAAAGATGGTCAGTTCAGGAGAGTCCGGTGGTGTGGCTGCAGCTGAAGTTCCCACTGGCGGAGAAGACATCTTCAAGCATGCGTCAGGCTATGTGGGTTGGTGGGGTGACTAGCTACTTGAATCCAATGTTGGTGAGGTTCCCCAGATGGGGGTGATGTTCTGGTAACTGGGGTTGTCCAGGTTGAACTTGAGGTCTCCGAGTAGGATGTAGTCGGTAGATGGGAAAGCTTGGGGTGCAAGGAGGTCTACAATGGCATCAGTGAATGGTGGTCCATAGCCCGGGGGCCTGTAGATGAGGGTGCTGCAGATGATGGCATTGGGGTTGGTCTTGATCTGGAAGTGGAGGTATTCCATGGTCTCCATTGGGTCATTAGAGTGCGTGGTCAGTTAGAGTATGCTTTGGTGGACTATGGCAATGCCTCCTCCTGGATGGGCGGGTGTTCCTTATGGATGATTTACTAGCTGTCAGGGATGGCAATGGTGATGTCCGGTCCAGAGCAGAGGTTGGTCCAGATTTCCGTGATGAAGGCGATGTCTGAAGAGGTGGCATCGAGGAGGTCCCAGATGTCTGTGGCGTATTTGTGGAGGGACCGCACTTTTAGGAGGATGGAGTTGAGCCAGTTGGGTGCGCTGTTGGACGTCTGGGTGTGCTGATATGGCAGAAGGTGCATTTGCAGTTTCGACAGGCACAGGGTGCAAGGGTATTCTTTGGTGATGCTAGATGGCAGGCGGCATGGCGTCCATGGTTGAGACCGAGGAGGGTGCTGGCTCTGGATTGTCCGAGAGGCAGGGTCCCTGGTGCTGGGTACAGTACAGGGCCGGATGGCTTTCCTTTGGCTTCCCTTTGGCGCACCAGTGGCCCGCACGCTGCGCATGGCTGAACAGCGTCTGCCAATAAGTAGTGCTGCTATAGGGCTGGAGAGCTATGAGGCAGGAAATGCAGGAAAGGAAATTAGAGGGGACAGGGACATGGGTGATCGCAGCAGCAATGAGGAAAAGGATAGGGAAAAAGGAACTGCAAAAAAGCAAAGAGAAAAAAAAATGAAACACGTCAAAGATAAAAAAAAAATGAAGAAAAAGGTAGGAAAGCAGGGGAGAAGAGCAGAAAGATAAACAGGAACAGCAGAAGAGAGTGGCAGGAGGGCAGGCAAGCTGAAGAGCTGTGACGCTCTACCACTGGACCACCAGGGATGAGGCGCAGGCAGGAGTCTGTGGGTTGAGGAGGGAGTCGAACACCTGACCTCTGTGTCACAGGAACCAGCAGCAGGAGATGGGGATAGCAGCAGCAGCAACCAGAGGGTGCAGTGCTATGGAAAGAGGAAGTCCATTAAGGGTTAGTCCCCCGTACACCCAAAAGCAAACTAACAGGGGGCAAGGAAAGGCAGCACCACCCAGTTGCCTATTTCGATCTGACAGTGGCGACCAGATTCTGTGTTCCCCAGTTCCTCAGTGAGTAATAGCAGATCAAGCTTCATACACAAGGACCTGGGCCAGAACTTACCCTGTGCACCTGGCACCCATTGCCACCAATGGCCGTTCTCAGTGAATTGAGCAAGTTAGTGTAGTACCCCACCCGTCTTGTGCGGTGCCCTCTGTAATGTAGAAAAAAAAAACTGCAAATGCCAATACTGATGATCAACTGTCCCTGCTTAGCAAGGCGCAAAAGCTATAAGTCAATATACGCCGTTATTAGTCAATAATGTTTATTATTTTAGAATGTAATTCTTTTTTTTTCGAGGAAATTAGCAACACGTTTTTCATTACATGTAGAAAAAACACCACATCTAACAATTCAGAAGACAATACACAATTAAAGAAAAATTAGCCTATATACACAAAAGCCAACCCATACTAAAATATATCACAATCTTTCCATTCGAACTTCTCCATTCAAACCACATTACTCACTCATACTAATCATCACACACACAAGCATTCGTGGCTCCTTGGTGTCCAACGGGATACTTTTCCTGTCTACTGGTGGACCAAGGGGTGCTCACCAAACAATGCAAAGTTCTAGTGAATTGACTTAGTTGTGCAATAAACCACTTATAAACATGACTAATAAATTTGGAAGAAACTTTTTAGACTGCACAACCAGCCTAATCTATTTCGAAAGTACGATTGTTTGGTATCCAACAGAAAAGGCCTCTATGTACATCAGCTAGAGAAGAAGAAGATCTTGACTCAGGACAACCCACACTCAGGCCACAGAAATATGTGGAAGCGCTATATAGACGACGTGTTACTGAATGATTTGATGGCATTTCAACATAGAAACCGTCAAGCAGGGGGAATCCTCAAGCGTGGGTCTTTTCTCTACAAAGAGCACATATAAATGTTAGATGGCCGTAAATGAGGTCAAGGCCGGTCTGAGTTTTTAATAGCAATGTTCTTTATTGTACCTTTTAGAATCATGGAGCTTCACGTCGTATTTACACGCGGTGTCCGCTCGGTTTTTGTAGAGTTCTGTAAATTGTTTGGAATTCTGTAAAATTAAATAACTGGTTGAGCGCAAGTGCGGTGAAATAATTGTTTGCCCCCCACCGGAACCTCCAACTCGGCACTGTTTGAATGTTATGGAGCGTACCTGGCACGATTAGTTTTGCATAGCTTCTGCTATTGCGGTGTGTCAGGCGCGTCAAAGTGCGCGCTTGCTCGGCGGTGCTTCACTTTTACCGAAACCGGGTCTGGAAGTTAAACCTAGGGAGAGTTTTACAAAACTGTGAGTCAGCGACTCTGCGAAATAATGCTAGCATAAATTGCATCGCTCTAAGGCCATACCTGTGCATATGGTGTCAATCCTTTGTCGATTACAACGAGCTCTCCTGAGTGTGATTCTGTTGCTGGCTTTCGCTTCTGTGTTGTGGCAGCCATGAGTTGTTATGGGAAAGCCAGTTTTAAGGCTTGTGGGAATTTGCCGCTTAGAGTTCTGGTTACTGTAGTGTGATGGTAACTGAGGCACTATTTTCAATGAGGGTCTTGCGCATTACAGGTAAAAAATGTCAGATAGTTCATTTAAGTCTGAGCACGCTGTGTTAAACTTCACAATTAACATCGCCTCACGTTGGGATAATTTCAAACCTGGATTCCCACCTCTTTGATCTCTCTCAATTTTGGATATGACGGTCCAGCGAAAGTCTTGTTCGGAATACGTTTTTTTGATCCAGTGGTTTACAAGTAGAGCAGTGACCACTTGTTTTCTAAACCAGGACTTGTGTTGAGTAATGCGTTGCCGAACCTCTTGGTTCGTTTTGCCAATATACAGCAAATGACAAGAACACAAAACTCCATAGATCAGATTTTTTGTTTTGCAGTTCGTAAATGTGTCATGTTTCCAGTGAATTCCATTGTGGCTGAATAGAGATCCTTCAATCGTCTGTTCACAGCAGACACATGTGTCGCATTTGTGATGCCCTGTAACTGGAGCTAAGCCTACAAGTTGTCTGAGGGAAGGTTTTGGTGGAACTTTTAGGGCTGCCCTCACAATGTGGTTAGATAAGCTTTTATCTTTTTTTAACGCAAACAGTGGAGCAATTAGCAAAAGCCGGATCTAGATTGTGAATCAAGTGCCAATTTTGGTTGATGTTTTTTTTAAGAAGGTTATAGTTGGGACAAAAAGTTGTCACAAAAACTTGGCGCTGTAATAGCTTTTTTTCGGCTTTCTGTAGAAGTGTTTCCTTAGGGGTCCACCATGCTCTCTTCATTGCAGATTTTGTCAGTTTTTTTGGGTAGCCTCATTCTAATAGTTTCTCACCCAAATTGCTGGTGTGTATATTGTATTTGTCCTTGAATGTACAATTACGGCGAATCCTCAAAAATTGGCCGTATTGAAGATTCTCTTTCAGACTTCTGGGGTGATTACTGGAGAAAAGAAGTGCCTTCTTTCTGTCTGTAGGTTTTTTATAGAGTTGTCACCAGACCACCATCTGATGGATACACTTCGACATCCAGAAAAGGCATCCTGTATGGTGACTGATTCATACTGAATGTAATGTCTGGTGATCTTTGGTTGAGCCAATCATAGAACTGTTGTAATTCATCCGTACTGCCTGACCATACCAGAAAGATGTTGTCGATGTAACGCATCCATGATGTAATGAACTGTCTGAAAGGATTGTTCTTATACATACATTTTTCCTCATACATCGACATGTAGAGTACGGCCAATTCTGGGGCGAAGGGGCACCCTATCGCATCTCCTTTTGTCTGATAAAAGAACTCATTCCCAAACATGAAATAGTTACTTTTCAGTGCAAACGTTGCCAGTTCCAGAATAAATTCTGTGTGCACCCTTAGGGGTTTAGTCCTTTTTTCCAGACAATATGACAGGACAGCCAGGCCATTGTCTTGCTGAATCTGAGTATATAATGAAGTAACATCTATTGTTACCATTATGTGTCTGTTGACTTGAAAGGAAGCATTGTCCAATTTGTTTATGAAGTCAGTAGTGTCTTGGAGGTACAACTGAACTTCCTCAATAAACGGTTTCAAGAAATAGTCGACATATTTAGAGATCTGTTTGATCAAGGAATCACACCCAGAGATGATTGGTCTTCCTGGGGGACAAGTCTCATTTTTGTGCACTTTAGGTAACACATAAAAAACTGGAATTCTAGGAAATTTATTTTGTAAAAAGATGCATTCCTTTTGGCTTCGAATCCAGATTTTAAAATGGAGAAAAGTTGGCAGTGGAGTTCATTTGTCGGGTCTTTTGAGATACACTTATAGCAGACTAGATCATTGAGTTGCCTAAGTGCTTCCGCTGAGTACTCAGGGGTGCCCCAGATGACAATTGAGCCCCCTTTGTCTGCCTGTTTGATAGTCACTGAAGGGCCATCCTTGAGAAGAATAATGGCATCATGTTGTGCTTTTGAAATGTTACGTTTGACATATTTGGACTTTTGTTCCATATTTGAAATTGCGGACTGAATGGTTTTTCCAAAGGTCTTGATCTCTTGTGGAGTTTTATTTGCTGGAGGGCAAAAGTTGTTTATGCAGATATTGGAAACTGGAGCCTGCCGTTACTAAAAGAATATACGCTTTACACCATGCCACCTGCCCCTTTTTCAACTGGTAAGATTTCATATCTAATGGCACAGCCCACAGCCCTGACGGAATACCTTACACTTTTTGGACAATGTTTGACAAATTTATTTTCCAGACAGCGGTTTGCTTTGTTTGATTTATGTCTTCGTAGACTATCCTGTTTTTTGTTGAAAAACTTTATTGGTCACTTTGGGATCAACCAAATAGGTAAGATTTTGATCTGGCTGACTTTCTCAGTGGATGCGCTTTTGAGGATGCAAGTCATAGTTTTTAAACATTAGTTTTGTTCTCTCTTTTTCTTCACAGTTGTCTTTGGTCTTGAGGAGAACCCCAGGATTGAGGGGGTTCGAAACATGTAGACCTATTCTGTTGTATACCAAACAATCGTACTATCAAAATAGATTAGGCTGGTTGTGCAGTCTAAAAAGATTCTTCCAAATTTATTAGTCATGTTTATAAGTGGTTTATTGCACAACTAAGTCAATTCACTAGATCTTTGCATTGTTTGATGAGCGCCCCTTGGTCCACCAGTATACAGGAAAAGTATCCCTTTGGACACCAAGGAGCCATGAATGCTTGTGTGTGTGATGAGTAGTATGAGTAAGTAATGTGGTTTGAATGGAGAAGTTTGAATGGAAAGATTGTGATATATTTTAGTATGGGTTGCTTTTTGTGTATATAGGCTAAATTTTCTTTAATTGTGTATTGTCTTCTGAATTGTTAGATGTGGTGTTTTTTCTACATTTAATGAAAAACGTGTTGTTCATTTCTTCAAAATAAAGAATTAAATTCTAAAATAATAAAAATTATTGACTAATAACGGTGTATATTGACGTATAGCTATTGCGCCTTGCTAAGCAGGGACAATTGATCATTAGTATTGGCATTTGCAGTTGTTTTGTTGTATAAGGGTTCAGTCTTACTAATAAGAGCCATACCCATTGTTGTTCTTTCCTCTGTAATGTAGGTCAGCCGCAGCACAGGGATTGCTCAGTGCACGGAGTGCGTCACACACAGGCGCTAGGCCTGGGCCAGACTCTCCCCCAGGCCTCCTTTGCTACATGTCCCACCTTCTCCTCACCTGGACATTGACACTGGGGTTCAATATGCTGCACTCTCTCCAAATCTGTAACTCAGCCAGCTGTAGCCTCGACCAGGTGGGATTTCACAAGCCTGGGTACAGCATTCGCTGCCCAATTTGCCAGGGAACCTTCCGTATGCAGTTGTGGCAACAGGGCTGCCTTAGGTGCAAACTTACAGTGCTCCCGCCACACAAGTTTGGTGCAGCTCAGGGTTCTCCCTCTCCACAGCGTTCGGCCAGCACAACATCCTACAGCATGTGATGCAGAGAGGCACGGCACACCATTGACAATCTCCTCCGTGCACCCCGTGGTATTGATGGATCGTAGAATGCAATCCAGACCTCCATACGTTGGTACGCAGAAGCGCTTCTATCGTTCACAGCTCCAAGGGGTGCAAGGCGGTCTTCTCACACAGGTCAGCAACGTGTCTCCATGAGACCTGCCAGATGTCACCACCACGTAAGGGCAATCGCCATGCCTCAATCTATACCGCCATGGCCCAGTAACTACACAGCACCTCCGCATCCCACTCTGGCTCCCAGACACAGGCCAAGCGAGGTCTCCGGGCCCTGGGGAATTCCATGGCATTCAAGGTTTTGGAAGCCATGGTATTGCAAGGAGTGCACAATGAAAATTGATGCATCACTGGTTTGGCATAGCTAGGCGCTACTTTTCATAGATGTAGCCCTGAATTTCCTCTTCCAATGGGTCTCTGGCTGGTCATTCTGTCTTTTAAGGGGCTTAGGGGTGGAGTTGATCTGTGCTGCACATAGCCCTGGCTGCTCCATTCTGTATTCCATTGGTTTATTTTTCCTATTTTTAATAGAAGTGGACCTATAGGCTATTATTGCCTCTAGAGGCAAAAAAAGTCATGCAGGACTGACTAACATGAGTTTTTTGGCGCTAATGGGCCTTTCGTCAGTTTTTGCACACTAACGTCAGAATTTTTATCGCCTTCACGCTAGTGTTACCGGCAGTTTTCATCACAGCTACCTGAAACTATCGCCATGTAGCGACAGATTTTAAATACATAGCTAACAGGGCGATAGTTTTTGGTGATAGGCCGTGTTAAAAAAACTGCTGCTAACTAGCGGTAGCGTTTTTCAGTGGAAGTTCTTGTACATATGCCCCTAAGTTACTTTGTTGCAATACAAGGCAGAGTCAACACTGAGAAAAACCACACCATGCAATCCTATGGGGAAAACGAAGTTAGCAATTTCAGGGAACTAAAACGACTTTTGGTGTGGTCTTTTTGGGGGTAGAACCAAGGTTCCCCAAGGTTCAATTCTGCACTCAAGGTGCACCACCAGCGGCACTAAAGTGGCCAGGTGCAGAGTGCAGGGGTGCCAATACTAGTCAATGGGGACTAGGGGCACATCTGTTGAAGGCTGCTCATGGGAAGGTAAAGGGGCCTTGGAGAGTAATATTCAGGAGTTAACGTAAGTGCAAAGGGGAGCCCAAGGCAGCAACAAAACCACACCACCAGTGGCACAGGTGCAGCTGGGTGTAGGGTACTCATCCAGTGTTGAACAGCCAATGTTACCTTATGGAGATTGTCCTTCCGGTTTCAGGCTGTAGACTCAGACCAGGAGATCTCTTTGATGGAATCAGCAGCCGGGGAGGAAGTTGAGATGCCAGGTAATTTCGGGACACAATTGGCTCTGGGCATCAGGATGCAGGGCCGGAGGATGCAGGGGTGTCTTTGGACGTCGGCTTTCTGCTTACTGGGCAAGCCGTAAATGAGGGGCGTCATCGTGAAGAGGCTGCAGATGTCAACACTGTACTTTTGAGATGACACCCCTCAATTGTTCGGATGTCAGGACTGCTGGGCAACATCTTCAGGACCTGTGGGCCCTTGGGACACAGGTCAAGGACAGCGGGCAGAGGTAAGTTCTGGAGCAGGGTTTCTTGGTTTCACAGGGTCTTGATCTTCTTTTGGGGACAGGGCCGCTGTCCTTGGGAGCCTTGAGTCTTTATTGAAGCAAGGGATCTGTCTTCACCAAGTCTGGAGGTTGCTTATCCTTTTTAGAGCTGTCCTTTTCTTCTCAGGGTGGTTCAGAGCTGCGGACAGGCCGGGAGGGCTGGGGCCAACTCAGTTGGAACTGGAGTCTTCACTGCTGAGACCTCTTCAGGTTCCACTCTTTGTAGGTCGTCATTTCTACTGAGCATGGTTCAGGGGTGCTGCTAAATACTGTATTTAGGGGCGTTACTGTTGTAGCAAGGGAGTAACCAATGGGCTACTGACCTTAAGGTGACTGCACCCATGGTGTGCTAACCGAACATGGTGGCGTAGGTATAACCCTGATTTGAAGTTGCCTGCCATCTGTAAGATGGTGGGCACTGAAGAGTGGGCTTCAGCTCACCTCCCCCACCTGAGGGGAGGGGTTGGCACATGTGGGGACACCTTCTGGGCTGTCCTGATGTTTCAAGCCTGTCTTCCTGCCAGAAGGAGTTGAGACAGGAAGGGGGCCAGCTCTTGATAGCAGGAGAGGCTGGGGGACACTTTGCATAGGTGGCAAGACCTTTAAGGCCCCCCTGCCACAGATAGCTCTTCCTGACCTGGGGAGGTGTGAACAACTCTGGCCAGGAAAGTTTTTTTTTCTGGACCTTGGGAGCAAAGGCTCCCACCCCAGGGGTCCAGAAGCCTGTCTAGTTGTGGCAGGCTGGTGTTTACCAGTCAGTAACCCTCCAGCAGTTGGCTTGGTTCAGGTGTCCCCAATAGAAGGGGCCCTTGAGTGCATGAGGTAAAATGTGGCACTGGGATCAGTACAGGTTTATTATTCTGATATATTTGATACCAAACATCCCAGGATTTAGCAAAGCCATTATGGTGCTAGAAACCTCTTAATGACCATTTCTAGACCATACACTCAGTGTGGCTTTACTACGCATGTCTGATATCTAAGAATGGCCTTAGAAATTATAGGGGCCTTTCTTGATCATGGAAATAGGCCCTCACATGAGGTATAGTGCACCCTGTCTTAAGAGTGACTTACCTGGGCCTCATGCAGTGCTGATCAGGCATGGCACACAAGTATGTGTGCCATGTCAACTCTTCACTTTTAGCTGAACCACAACATGCAGGCTGCAATGGTAGTGGTGCTTGTTTGTGGTGAGAGGTCTCTGGGCCTGCATAATACATGCTGTAGCCCTCAGAGGCCTTTCCCTGGTTACCATGTCCATGGTACCAAAGATACCCCTTACAAGGGACTTGCAGGTAGGCCAGGAGTTGTGCCAACAGTTGAAACAATGGCACATGTTAGGTAAAGAACACAGGCCCTGATTGGCAGGGACCACGGGCACACCCAGCCAAAGTGCATCAGAAATCTGGCTAAAAGAGGGGGGTTACTGCAGCAGAAACCCACTTTCCTACAATATAGTAAAGCCAGTAGGCCACCAACAACTAGATTGTTGTCACACTATGTAACAGGCTGTAGAATTGTGTAGAGTTATGCTGTTGCTCAGCCACTGTGACAAACCTTGGGAATAGAATTTCACTTTGATGATTCTAGTAAGGCCCTATTGAGAAGGGCTGTATATTGTGTTGCCAACTATAATTATGTATATGTTTGTAATTTATAAATGTATGCCTGATGGCTGCTAGATTTTTGGTAAAGGGTAGAGGCCTTATCAGTTCACTGTGAAAGTTAATGTCAAGCTCCTTAGTTGTGATCTGTTTTTTATGGAAAGATATGAAAAAGAAGGTAGGCATTCCTTACTTATTTTTAAAGTATGTGTTAAAGGCACACAACTTTTAAAGGTGGATTTGCACTATACTGTGAGAAAGACTGTAGGGAGGCATTTTGGTACAAGGAATCTTGCAGATTACTGGAGAAGTCGAGGGTGTTGGTGCTGATGACTCACCTTAAACCATGTGAATAGATGATTTTCACTATGATAATCCTTATCAGACTGTAGCAGTAGGGATTTTGTATTATTTTTACATATATATTTTGTGCATATTTGTAATTTTACCTCAAGATTGCCTTGTGGGAAGGATTATGAACAAACACAGTAGGTTGGAGTTGCCTTTGGTGACAAGCTAATAATAAAGGTTATAGGCTTTAATCTTTATAAAGAAAAGTTACCATAAAGGCAATAGGCCTGCCATATTATTTGTGATAAGTATGTATTAAAGTCCACCGGCATTTCAGGGTGGATTGCTATTGTTACTAAAATCTACCGATAGGTATTTTGTTACATGGAATCCTACAGATTACTATAGTTGGAAAGCATTTTGGTGCTGGTTACCCTCTTGGACAAATCATAGGTATAGAAGGTTTGTACAGTCGGAATCCTTGTTAGGCCCTCTTAGGGTAGTATTTTGCTTTGCCAACTGTAATTCGGTATACTGTTTAGTTTTATGAATATATCCCTGATGGTTGTCTTCTGGGAAGGTGTAAACCCAGCAAAGGAGGCTTCAGCTGGTTATGGTGATAATTAATTGATAACAGCTGCAGGCCAGATTGGTTCATTCAGAAAATATATTTCTATTGCCACAGGTCTGGTCTGTTTATTATGAAAAGTTTTTGATAGTGAAAATCAAACGTTAATATCAACAGCCATTTTTTAATGGATTGTTATGTCTCTGTATTAAACCCTACGGACAGGTATTTTGTTACACAAAATGTCAAATTTCCTTTGTAGGGAATAATTTTGGGCTTGGTTGCGGCCTCTGATTTGCACTGCAGTAATTCTTGCTCAAATGTCTTCCTAGGTGTCTGCTAGGATCTGTTAATAAAAAAATAATTAAAGAAGACACACATCCTTATACATGAATATATCCATATAGATACATAGGGGGAATTTGCCCCCCCATTGGCCATTGGCCTGCCTGAATTTAATTTAAACTCTGGGCCACAATGAGGCCCTTGCGCCACCGGAATATCACTTTTTGTGATGTTCTGTAACGCAGGAGCTTGCTCCTTATTTACGAGGTAGCTGTGAGCCACTTTTTGGGGGTTAATTCTGCCTCTTAAATATCTTTCCCTTTAACACAGTTTTCTGGGTTAAAGGGGCATGCAATGGGTGTTGCTGGGGGGGTTTCTAGCAATATTCATGGCTTTTTGACACAGCCCTAGATTTACCAGAAATTGTAACTCTGAGGCAGCGCCACAAACTTACGCCTCTGGAGAAATATCTTTGTTTTTTCTTTTTCTATGTGTGGTGCATTCTACAGCACACATAGAAAGAGGAAAAAGGCTTGTGATTGTTTTTGTGCAGGACGGTTTCCCTTCCTGCACAAAAATAATGATCCCTGCAACTCAGGCTCCTTTGCACCATGGTGCAAATGTGTCTGCGTCGGTGCATAGAAGCCCATTGTATTCCGTTGCAGGAGAAAAGGACAGGAATGCACTGTATCTGATAGATAAGGCGTGTTCCTGCCCTTTTCTTTTAGCGTAGGGCAGCGCATCAGGAAGGCCTTTAGCAGTGCCCTATGGAAAACCCTCATTGATGAGGCCCTTCTGTTTCTATCCATGACAGCAAACTGCATGGGGTAATGGTTCAGCATGCATCAGTCATTGGCTCTTTTGCCCTGTGAATGATGGCATTTTCCGATCATGTGTGTACATCCGCTGAAAATAAGTATGCTTCAGTATAAGGGCTGGATAGCCAGGTTGTTAGTTTTCATTTTTTCCTTTAATAGTTCCCCTTTCATTTTTTTGCTTCTCCTTTTTTTGTTTTAATGTTTCTCAAGAGGGTACTACAGCTCTCCAGACAGTGCTAATGTGTTGCTTGCATGCTGCTCATTTCATGTGTAGTGTGCCTCATTCTGCATGCCCACTTCTTCGAAACCAGGAAATTTTGGAATGCTGTTGTCCAAAGTGTATCATTGTTTTAGCATTCCAAGATGGCCAATATACTGTTTCTAAATGTGGAGGCCATATATTAACCTTAAAATAATGATAAACTGTTTACAATACCTTTGCAAGACAGACACCCGCGGCTATTTTTAGTTTTGTTATTGTAAATATATGGCCACCATGTGTAGAAGGCAGCTTGCTTTTTTTTCAACTTGTATTCGTTTAATTTGTCTTGCATAGGTTGTTGAGTTTGTGGGTGTTGTATTGCAGTTGTGTCAAAAGGGTGAATAGAAGGATAAGTCAGTGAATTGATGAATGGGTACAACAGTTCAAAGAGGAAAGACAGTGTGTGTTGAATTACTTATTGAGTTTCTACACCCATCAGTGACACAAAAGGCACTTTCATTCCTAAGCCAGACCTATTGTCATTGACAATGCTTTTTAACCTATGAACATACTCCTACCATTGCTATTTATTCATAAACTAATATTCTGCACTTGCATGAGTTTGATTCACATCATTGCCTATGGATTCTCAACTTGGTCTAAATGCACTGTTTTTTTTGTTGTTTTCCATACATTTGACAACTAGTGTTGGAAAGTATTGATTAAGTTGCTTTTTCAAATGTGCTTCTATCGCATTCATAACTTGAGATTCAATTCTCCAGTATGCGCAGTGAAAGCAATGCTCAGCTAAATGCATTGGTTGAGGTTGCAGCAGATGTCTCTTCCACATCTCTCTCAGCTGGGGTTCCGACTGCTTGGATGTAACTATGAGATGCCCACAGTTCTACTCCATAGGGAATATTTGATCCTACATTTGTCTTTGTTATAAAAGGAAAATATGTTTGAGGGTGAGTTCCAAAGAGCTTTTTGAGAGTTAGCATTATTTCTGCCGCAATTTTGTTGTTGATCCTTGTCAGACCTGTCAGCCTTAGGGTGCTCTTCCCCCAAACCTTTTGCCTCTCCTCCCCCCTTTTTCTGCACTTAATGTAGGTATTTTCTTTTTTAACCATCATGTGCCTTTGCCTGTCTGTGAAATCAACATCTGGTTTAGACTGTCAGGGGCCTGGTTGTGCATTAATTCTATACAGTCACACAAGGGAAGTTGAAGTGTGTGCCCAGCATATCCTGATGGCCATCACCAGGCTAATGGGCCTCCCTGAGCTAGAGTAGTGGAAGGAGCTGTCACCTACACCTGATTAGGGCTGTGCCTGGCCTTTCACAATGCTGTCTCTGCCCACCCCCCCAGAGTGTGTCTGGAGCCAAGACCAGTCACAACAATATCGTGTACACTACAAAGAAAATCATTTGAGGTATCACTACTTCAAAGGCCAAAAGGTGTATTGGACCTAAAATCCCAAACTTTCAGAACACTTCTGGATCAAGGGGAACCCCTGCCAAGGAGAAGAGCTGTGTGGAGGTATACTGCCCCTTTGTTGTGTATTGCTTTTCTGGGTTGGCCTGTAGATGCTGTTTCTGCTTTGGAGAAGAAAAGGACTAGACTTTGCTTTGTATGCTTTTTTGTTCAGTTTCTCCTAGGGCTTGTGTGTGCTTGCCTCCTGTTAAGAAGTCTCAGGGCCAGCAAAAACATCATCTGCAGCATCCCTGAACTCCACTGCTGGCAGTTCTGACCTGAATTGTGGTGCCAAATACAGGTCTGGGCCCTCTGTTCCTGCTGCAAAGACCTACTTAAAACTATAAAAATCAACGCATCTCCCTTCCAGCGCGTGCTTTCCGACGCAGCACTGCAGTGCAGGAGAAATTTCTACACACAATTGCCCTGCGCCCGAAGAAATCAGTGCAGCCCCTGTCAGCCGCCAAAGATAACACCACAGCCTGAGTTCAGCGCACCATGTCTCTGATGTCCGAGACCCCTGCACTGACTCCGATGCAGGACCTGTGGCGCAGCTGAAAAAATCTACGCATAGTGGGACCGTGGCTCAAGAAATTGAGACAGCATCTGTTTGTCGCAGTCGCAGCCGCATCGGCGTCCAGACCATTCAGATTTCCACACATCGCACCTGTGTGCCACGTTTTTCGTGCGCATCACCTGCAGACCAGAACCATATCAAAATCGATGCATTGCTTCCCCCCTACAGTCCAGGTTTGACACAACACTTCTGCTTGCAGCAAAATGATGCGTCACCTCCACAAGGACTCAGGAATCAGCGCATCACTGTGTTTTCCGAAGCCTCTTTCCTCTGCGTCTGTTTTGCCTTGTGGATTTTGACACATCTGATAGGAACAGGGTGTAAAATCACCGCATCCATATAGTTCTATGGACAGAATTGCTTGAAACCTTTAAAAAGTAATATTTTTTGTTCAGTATGTTGGATTTATGTTATTCTGGTCTTGTTTGGTTTGGATAAAGATACTTTATAACTAGTGTGATATCCATTAGTAGTGTTGTCACTCTGTTACTGTGTGTGTAATGTACAATTGGCTCTGAGATTAGCCTGACTGCTCCTGCCAAGCTACAAAGGGGGTGAGCAGGGGTTATTTGTAGCTGTGTAATACCCTAACCCTGACTTGAAGGGACCCTACTTATACAGGGTGCATACCACTGCCAACTAGAGACTCCCATTTCTAACACTTCATGTAATTTGTGAAATGTAATGTCATTTTATGAAAAAATATTGCACTTTCGAACACCACCACTGGCAGCTCTGTTATAATTAATTTCGTAAAGTTCGGATGCTTGAGTCATTTACATGGGTACTTTTAATGATTCTGTTGTAAACATTAAGGTCAAGATTTTCATTAATTGGCAAGAGATTAGTGCAAGCTAATCATGAGCCACCCACCACTACCTACAAAAAAAATCAATTGGCAAAGAACACCAAATCAATAGTAAGCAACTTTTCACCCTAGACTATCCAGTTTAAGAAACATTACATATAATATTAACACACTTGCAGACACATTTTCAGTCACAGAAAACGCAGAGAACTGTTCAGAATGTTTTTTGAAGTACTGGGTACTTTGAGCTAATATACAAATAACTTCCTAGTAAACGAATATTAAAACCAACATGTGTAGCTTGATTTTAGCTGTGCCCTTTCCCCCTTACCATCTCTTGCCTCCCTCCTCATTGCACTTCTCTAGTCTCTGAGGTGCAGATTTACAACAAAGTAACGCAGCACGGTGCAGCAAGTAATTTTGCTGCGCTGTGCTGCGTTAGTTTGGAAAGCACAGAGATGCGACATATTTACAAGAATATGTCGAATCTCTGTGTTTCCCCTGTGCATGCGCACAAACTGCAGCCATGCGCTGGCGCAGGTGCCCTTGCACCATAGTGCAAGGATGAGTGCGTCGTGGGGAGATTGTTTTTGTGCAGGAAGGGGCACCTTCCTGCACAAAAACAATCACAAGAGGCTTTTTTCTCTTTCAATGCGTGCTGTAGAATGCAGCACGCATTGAAAGAGGAAAAAACGAGGAGAAATTAAAACATTTAGGGTGTTGTTGCATTCATACGCATCCCCAGATTTATGATTTCTTGTAAATCTGGAGATGTATCTTGTTCCATGGGTGTTGCATGGGAGCACCCACAGCAACACCCATGGAACGCCCCTTCCACGCACAGTGCTGCGTGTGAAGGGGCTGTATTTACAAGGAGAGGAAAAGTCACGCAGGGTGGCTTTTCCCCTCCTTGTAAATATGGAGGAGCCCCCTGCGCCACCAGTACATCACGAAAAGTGACGTACTGGTGGTGTAGGGGGCTTGTAAATATGCCCCTATTTACCTTTGTAATATGAATTCTGCCCAATCTTACCGCCCACTATCACACGTCCCATTGCATCCGAGTCGAATGGCCCTCCACAAACTACTGACATCAGTCTTTTAATGCTATCAGTTTAACGGCATCTTCCCACAATACCTTTCTCGGCCACCCACCTCTTGCACGAGGATCCTTCGCATTGCTTCTCGCCACGACTTTGCAGGGCTCAAGGTCCGAGCCCCCATCTGCACTGGAACGCCTCCACTTTAAGGTACAGGCAGACTCACCTCATCCAGCCTACAGATCTTACGTCAAAGCCCGCATCTTTAAGATCCACTGCCTCAGGGCTTTAAGTCGGGGAAAAAAACTGGGGGTGCTCTAAAAGGGGCGTGGCACATTTCTTTACGGGGTGTGGCCTATCCGAGTAGGGGCGTGGTCTAAATCAAGATAATTAGCATTGTGTGCTTAAGAAAATCATGAAGTCGCATCCAGTCACAGAATCACCCAAAGTAGCGTTTTCCCATATATCACAACTGTAAAACACCTTCTTATTACACTACAATGGATTAGTTAGGGCAACAAATGTGTAACTAGAGATGGGGTCAGCAGAACGTACTTAGGTCTCATCAGAGAGGTATAGCTTGGTTCCTATGACAATTGAGCGTGGTATCCACAACTGGGCGTAGCCACTGCATTTAGGTAGTCAACCGCAACAACCAACAAGGTGATGGGAATAAGTCTAACATGAATTGCTGTCAAGTTTCGGACTCACGAATCCACTGAAAGCCCGTGCCATCCCTCAATCTTTGCACTAATGCACAGGATGGAAAGTGCCAACTGGTGCACAGGATGGAAAGTGCCAACAGGCCCAGAAATCAGGTGAGAAAGAGAATCCCTCTGTCTTTAGAAAACCAGGGAATGGGAGCAGAAGAGCAATGGCGAACTGGAGCCCACCTCCTTTGCACAGCTCTGTTTCAAGAGACAGCATCCCCTGTCTTGGTGTTACAAGGGGAGGAAACCTGCCTTATTATAAATAATCAACTCTCAGTCCCACTATCTACCCTTTAGACTTTGTTTTATTCTTCTGTGAATCATACATTTGATTCGGTTTTGGATGCCTTATTTCCCCTGCATTGTGTGTGTCATACATACGTGTGTTTATGCATCCATGACACATTACACTTTGACCGCAGCCTTAACTGTCCTCTGAAATGTAATGAGGTCCCACCGTTCATATTTTTATGTGTTTTATCATCTACTGCGTAAGGTTGCCCGTGTACTATTATTAAATAACTAATCAATTGTGTTTTGGCGTTACACGTGCATTCATTCGCATTTGCTTTTCATTGCAGCCTATTTAAAGTATCTTTCAGAAAATAGAAAGTCTGTACTTGGGAAATGATAGAAGCTATGATATCCACCAGGGGGCAGCAAATAGCTTTACAAACATATGACGAAAACTATGGGAATTAGGTTACTGGAAAGCTCGGATCTTTAGTTCTTCAAATCTTACGGACACCAACCGAAAACGATTCGTTTAATTTAATTATTATCATTATTTTTATTTTAGGAAGCGAGTGGGAGGGGGTCTCAAAACACTAGAATAGGACAGTAGTCATAAATAATTTTGGATTAAAATACATTTCCAGTACAAGGACAGAACATTTCCCCAGTTTTTATATGTTCTACAGGCATTTATTTTCCAATTAATGAATCGCTTAGCCTTACACTAACACAGATGTTAAGTGAAATAAATATTCACTATTTCATTTGTTGAAAGCGTCACAATTTACTTTTTTTTAAAAGAATTGCTATTGTCGAAAACGGAACAAGGAAAAATACAAAGCCTTCGAAGTTTCTCATTTGAAGTTTGGAGAAACAGCGCGTAAGGGATGTAGCGGGGGAGCTCGACTGGAAAAATGTGGTCCTTGTTGTGTCAGGCCCTAGGCTCACATGATTATAATAACTGAGATACACCAGGTAGGTTGGTACTATCTCTGACCACGAGCATGTGACGCCTGTGATCGTTGCGTGTGGGGTGAATGTGTGTTCAGTTCATTAAAACTGGGTGCGTCAAGAGCATGGTTGGAGTCCAAGGTGAAGATTCACAATGGTATTGCTTGATCACCTGACGCGTCTGCTAGACTACTATGCGGTATCCTGTAACCCGTCAGTGGGGCAATATCAAGTCCAGCTTTCGCGCCTGGGGAGGCCCTTTGTTGGGTTTGCCACGGGACTGCTTGAGAGCTGCTCTGGGGCTGTGTGTGTGCCAACTGGGGGTAGCTGCAAAACCACAGAGGAGCTAGCACCTAGTCGCTCGCACAAACCTCAGGGATGGATAAATCTTGGTCAGGACATGCTCTCGCTGCTGCAGTTCAGGTGTAAGCCAGGTCAGAAGGTGGCCTCTGGGTCTTCTTGTCAGCTGGTTTAACAACAGTGTCCATTGGTGCTCTTGAGATGGTATTGTTTGACGCACTTGATGAGGACTGGCGTGATGGCATTGCAAGCCTTGTGGTGGATCTGGACAACAGTTGATGATGACTTGCCAGGATGGTTGCAGGCCTTCAGTCTAGAGTCGATCACCGAGAGTGGGTGTGGCCAGGTGCGTCCATTTCCTTTAGGGCGACAGTTACATCTGTGCACTTGGACTCCTTGGGCTATTAGGACGTCGGTGACAGTGCCGTGATGGACACGTCGCGAAACGGGAGGCATAAGACTCTGTTCGCGCAGGCTTTGCAGCTTAATCTTGGTCTCACGCTGGGCGGTCAACAGTTCCTTCTCTGGTTGTCAACCCTTTCACTTGCTGTTGATGTGTCAGGTTTCGCTCCTTTTGCAGCTCAGGTTCTCTTCATCGTTCGGCCCAGCCACTCATGACTTCCCCTTCTGAACTTGGTTGGTTGTAAGATTCTTAGTGTGGACCCTCCGGTCACACTTCCACTTTTCTTGCTGAGTGCGGTGTCATGCACATGGCACTGATGATGTAGCTGCCATTGAGCCTGGACGACAGGTGGTGATGATTGGCTAGGAGAGGAGGTTTCTGGAGGGACTTCGCAGCTGCATGTCTCTGCCTTGCTGAAGCTGTTCTTTCACCTCTGGCATCTGCGGTCAGGAGCTGGGATGCTGCCTGACTTCAGCTGCCAAACCTAGGGGATAGACAGTTGCACTGGGAAGCGTTGGGGAGCAACACAGTTCCAGCTTGCAGCGACTTACTTTTGGTTCTCCCTTGGGGTTGTCTCCAGGGACGTTGGTCCGCCTTTGTGGCTGTCTGGTGTTTTTGGGTGTACTCTTGGCTTGTGGTGCTGCGAGTCCTCTGGCTTCTCCTCTGGTTCTCTCTAGCACACCTGTGTTTGTCCAGCTCCTCCAGGTGACAGGATTGTCACTCTTCTTTTCGCTTCTCCTCCTGGTGCAGTGACATGCACCATGTTCCATAGAGGCCAACAGGGCCTATCAACTTCAGTGGTCTCTCGACCACGCGGGCAAGACTTCTGTCGCTCTTTTCTGCTGCTTGGCGAACAGCCACTTGTCTCGTGTGCTCCTTCTTCAGGAAGCTTCTTGAAGCTCCTACTCCGGGGGTTCCCTTTTCTGGGAATGGCTTCCACGGGCAGTAGGGAGCTGTGGTAGTGGCTGGCCACTCAGAGTGTGCGACACTCCTCTTGCCTGTCCTGGGTTACCGGCGGCTCCATCTTGAGGCAGTGTGAGGGAGGACACTGTGCTGCATTTGGCCCACTTCGGGCTCTGATGCTGCTGTGGATATGTAGAGGATCTCCCGGCTGTCTCCAGCAGTGTTTCTTTTCTTTGGAGAGGTCTCTTTCCCTCCTGGGCATTTACTCATGCTGACGCGCTTCTGGGTGCTTGTGTCATGCACCTTGGGCTCTGCACGCTTTGTGTTTTCTTGGGCGCCCTCTTCTGGCACCTGGCGTGCCTGCTCTTCCTCCTTGCAGTGGTAGTTGTTCTCTGCCAGGGGTGTGTGGCGCACTCTTCTCACTTGTGGTGGTGTTGAGCAGCCACTGGTGGTTCGTGCTTTGCACCAGTCTTTCTTGTGCTTTTGGCGGGGAGAGCTACCTTGAAACATTGCTGTCTGGTCAATCGTCTATCCTTGCCGGTGGTAGCTGTTGTTGGCGTTGCTGCTTGTGCTTGACTTTGCATTTCTAGTGCCTCTCTTCAGGGTTTGTCAGTCTCTCTCCCCTTTCTTTGCAAAAGTGGCAGGCAGTGCTCTTTTCTTATACCGACAGAGTTCAGGTATGTAGAACTGGTGAAACATGCCGCCATGTGTACCTTGTTATGCTGGGCACTGCAGGCATCTTGGTTGTTGTAGATCCTCACAGCACAGGGCACTGCAGGCCCCTTTCATTCAGGTGCTTGCCTCTCTATCACCTAAAAGCTTCACATGCAGGATGTCTTGGAGGCTGACTTGCTGGTCTCGTCTTTCTGAGCCAAGGATAATAGGGTTGTCACGAAACCACACCCCTTCTGCAGTGCTGTGGGCAGTTTCTTTGTAAGCAGTCTGCCGTGTTACTGGTGCTATGTCTCCTAACGGCCACTAGGTGGCAGTGTAGCGCTTTCCACAGGCACCAGCAGTCTTTTCTTGAATTGTGGGTCTTTGCCTTTGCTGCCGAGGTCGGTTCTGTGCTCCTGTTTCAAGTCTGCTTGCGGCTGTTCCGCGGACATCACACGCCGACGGTGTGGGGGTAGGTGATACCGGCGAGTATCTTACGCCGCTAAGGGCCACATATCCCTAGCGCAGTCCCCACAGGAACTAGCCGCGAAGACTGCCAATTGGCTCCTAAGGGTCTGACGGTGATGCAGTGATCCTCGCCTCCCTTAGACCTAGACCTATCAGGTTGTATTTATAATAGCCTGTAGCTCACCTTCTGGGGCACATTAGGTTCATATGAGCACATTTTTTCGGTCCTGACGAATTGCCCCGCTGGGCATGAAACATGTTGACCAGATGGAGGGTCGATATGAGGCCACACCAATAGCTACGTTGGTCCTCAGTACCCCTCCCTATAACTTTTAATAAAGTGGCTAACCACCTGAATAAAGACTTCCCTGTGGATTATCCAACTTTTTTTAACAATTTTTCACCGTTTTGCTCACTACCTCACTTTTTAAGCCTCACAAGTTTCTACTTATCACGGCAAGGAACAAAAGACCTCCGCAAAAGTGTGACACTTGTTGTTACCCGTCGGGCATTGCAGCGCCGGCCCGACGCAGGAGCAGGAAGCCGATGATATAAACAACATCCCCAGTAGGCTGAATGAGACATGTCATCCAGCTCATCAGTTGTGTGAGGCTTCCTTAGTTCCGTCAAGGAACTTGCTGACTACCCGGCACCCCCACACCCTCTAGCTGACTCTCAGCTAGCTGTGAGAGAGACCTTATTACTTGTTTAACCCCAGGGGAACAGTGTACACCCTTTTTTGCTTGGGACAGAATGCAGCCCACGTGTCCTCAGCTCCCAGTTGCTCCAGTCAGGAGCAAGTGCAGTAGAGGACCCGGCTGCTAAGACCTCTGCTTCAGCAGAGAAGGAAAGGTTTTGGGGGTATTGGTAGCTCTCTCGGGCTTTGCTGGCATTATGGGAGGCCGCGACGACTCTCCTCATTCTATGGGCCATGCCACCCATGTTGCCGGACTTCCCCATGCACCGTGCGGTGCATCTGTTTCACGGTATGGCAGGGGGTGTAGGAACTGTCCTCATTCTTCCCCCGCAGGCGACTTTGGGAGTAGCGTTTGGTGTGGCACTGGACTCACAAGGGTGCAATGGGTAGGGGTAAGGCTCATATTGACCGGGCGCAAGCAGTGAGGAATGCGCACCGGCACACGGTGCAACCTCTGTTGCCTTACCTGCTGGTGGGGCGCTGCAGTGCTTGTCTGGCTGGAAGACTGTCTTCAGTGTCACTTCTCACCGGGCCGCTGTGTATTCTCCCTGTACCGCGTGGGTATGACCGGCTGCTGTTTCCATTAAGGGGGCAACTGATTGGTCATGGCCACTGGGAGACATCGCTGTCTGCTGGGCTGCATGCTTTTCCTCAGTAGCTGCAGAAGTCGGGAGTCGTGTAGTGGAAGCAGATTGTGATGGGCCTAAACCGGAGACTCACAGCAGAGGTAAACTTTGGGCCTTTACTGCCAGTAAGCTCGTCTTGAGCGGGTGCGGCCACCTTACACAGACTCCCTCAGTTATTTGCAGGCAGGGAAATTAGCATATGTCTGTGCAGGTCTACGGCGTAGGGACAGCCACAGAGCTACGGCTGCTGCTTAGCATTTACTCTGTCATCGAGTCCCTCAACCGGTGGCCTTCTCCCGGGTTCACCACTCCTCCCCCTCATTACTTTGGGACATACCGCGGTACACGAATGAGCTGGCAGGCAGCGAGCATCGACTCTTGCTTTCTAGATGCACTCCCTTCTCTCTCTTGTGGGCTCTTCGTCCGATATACTGTCCGTGCAGATCTTCCGTCGGCTCTCATTACAGGAGCAAGAGCTACCTCTCGCGGTGCTAGCTGCGATGCCACCCCTTACACACAGCTGTCTCTCTAGTCATATTCTCTTCACTTACGTCGTCTTGCTGGCAACAGGCAGGTGGAGCTTAGGTGTAGGCTGCAAAACCCCCACGACGACCAGAAAAAGCAACTTCCAGGTTACACAGAGGCTAACCCCCTTGTCGCCAATGTTGTGTTGGGCCCTAGGCCCACATAATTATAATAACTGAGACACACACCAGGAAGTTAGGTACTATCTCTGGCCACCAGCACGTATACCTTGACCCTTTTATTAACAGGCTCACGTCACTCTTGATGCCTGTGATGGATGCATGTGGGGTGCATGTGTGCCCACTCCCCCAAGGGAGTAGTTAACCAACTCTGTCGCTCAGCAGGACCCAACAGTACTAAATACATTAGGTTCCTCCTGAGGAAAGCTGAAGCAGATTGAAGAACATTTAACGTGGATCTACGATGTGATGTACTAAAAGACTAGTCACAAAAGTAGACAGAAATTGCACACAATATTTTTGTGAGCAGTCTTTATTTTTCGATGCTACTCAAGTACTAATAGGATGCATCACAAATTCTCCAATCGTAGGTGTAGAGAGCCACCAAGACGCTCCACAACATTGTCACAACTGTATTACTCCTCGGGGCAGGCTCACCCAAGGAAATAAATAAAGGAACAAAAGACCACTTGAGGTATTTGCCGGCACCTCATCACTGGGTGTGTGTGTGACTCCTGTGCGACAAGGGGCAGGCCACATGTCCACGTGGGCCTGCCCGCTACACTGGCGACGGGATCGATACCAGACGTGCACCTTGCCTGCTCACCTGTCTCTGCTTGCTCCACCGGACTCCCTGCTGGCCTGAGGCATTGCTCGTCAGGGCTCTGAGCAGCCTTTGAGCCCAGACCTTCTACACCAGCTTCCTTTTTCTGCCTCATACCAGCTGGCGGCGGCATTGTCCCCACGACCTGTGCGCATCAGGCTGCAAGAACAGTAGGCCTGCAACGGGAGATTGGGACGTCGCCCACAACGTGCAAGGTGAGTGCACTGAGACTCACAAGGCCCCCGGGGCGGTTTCACATCCAAAATAAGTAAAAATTAATAATAGGAACTAGAACTGTGTACAGAAAGTACACAGATGACTGGACAATAGAGGGAACCACATTATCCTGATGAATAAGAACAATATACATGTACAATAAGCAATACCACAGAATGTCAGGAGGGAGCAGGAACATCTAAATAATACGTCACAAAAAAAAAGAATAAACATGAATCAGGGAATACACAGCAAAGAAGGGGCATGCAAAGGAAGACAGGAGAAGCACGTGAGCAGGAAGCAAGACCCTAGCTGACAGACAGCCACAAGGAGCACACCACCTCAAGCAGGCAAGGCCGGCCCACAGGCAGGTTCAGCTGCACCACCCCAACACCACAGCCATGCCGTAGTGACATCACTTCCACCATTCAGTGAGTTCCCTGATCCAGCAACTGCGCCCCAGATGGAAGTCCTGGATAGGGCACCTCAACCACTACTTCAGCGGTACAAGAGAGATGGATTGAGCCGCCAAGAGATTGTTTCTTATGCACTATGGGGGTCGAGAGCTGTATGACCTCTTTGAGACCCTCCCAGACAAGGGAGATGAAGACAACTTTAATGCGGCCCTGAACCGGCATTTCAACTTCAAAATCAACCCGGACGTTGAGCGCTTCCAGCTGCGACAGGCCAAACAATCCGATACAGAATCAGTCGACATGTTCTACGCCGACTGAGAAGGCTTCTGAGCACATGGAAGAAATACAGGCCCAAATCATCCAAGGGTGCTGTTACGATGGCTAATTCTTCACCAACCAGGAATGTCGCTGGACGACATCCTTATACAGGCTAGATCCCATGAGTTGTTAAACTCCTGAGCTGACGAGATGGAGGCAGCTCTTAGCAGGAACGCCATCACACTCAACACCCCCCGGTACGTCCAAGTCAAGGAGAAAAGAGTTGAGGCCATCCAAAAACGCCAAAGCCCTGCTCGCGTCGCTCCAAAGGCACCAATGTGCGGGCCGCGTGGAAACTGTGGAGCCGAACATCCAACAGGTCTCTGCTATGCAAAAGGGAAGGTCTGCTGCCGGTGCAGACAGAATCACTTTGCCAAAGTATGGAGGAGCGGGAGATCCAGAAAAGCCTTGAACAGGCCATGTGGCCCCTCATCCAACATCGGGCAGCTGTCCATTGATGACCACCTTACCCAAGGAGACATCACACCACCAGGGCAAGGGTTCAACACAAAGGGAGACAAGGACAAACAGCCTGATTCATGTACGGGCCGTTTTGCGTGGCCCTAATAGCGAATCATAGCGACTCGCTATTGAGGACACGCAAAACGGTATTCATGTAGGAATTGCTAAATAAATAGCGATTCCTACATGTTCTCTATTTGCGAGTAGAAAATTGCTACTCGCAAAAAAAGGAATAACTCCCCATTCATTCCTATGGGCCAAAAGGCCCATAGGAATAAATGGGGAGTATCCCTTATTTGCGAGTAGCAATTTACTACTCGCAAATAAGATAGCGATTTTAAGGGTGCCAGGGGTGTCCAAAGGACACCCTGTAGCACCCCTAAAATGCACATTTGAACAGGTGTTGCGCACACACATGTCCAAAGGACATGTGTGTGTGCAACATGCAACTTAGAAAATGCTTTTAAAAGCATTTTTCTAAGTTTTTGCTATTTACCGAGAGGTCTGACCTCTCGGTAAATAGCGGCCCAAATTTGCAAATTCGCAATTTTTGAAAGTGTCATGAATAGCATTTAAGGAATCTCTAATAGAGATTCCTTAAATGCTAATTCTCGCATATTAGCTAATTCTTCATTAGCGATTTTTGCATTTGGGATTGTGAATCCCAAATGCCAAAATTGCACTCGCAAAAGGCAAGATTCTGAGAATCTTGCCCTTTGCGAGTGCAATTTAGCTTCATGAATCAGGCTGAAAGTGTTCATAGTATCCTTCGCAGGTCTCGCAAATCGTCGACGATGGCCGCCTTCCATGTGCTCCATTCAAGTTGCAGGCTCCACGGTACAAGCACTCATTGACACAGGGGCAACGGTGAATGTCATGGACTTTGAGCAATATGAACGTCTCACATCGTGCCCCCCTCTCTCACCTACGAACGCGAAGATCTACACCTACGGTGGGTCCCACCCGCTCCCCTTAAGAGGAGTGATAGAAATGAAAGTGGCCAACGACAAGCACACAACATGGGCAAATTTCTACGTGACGGACAGAAAAAAAGGCACTCTCCTCAGCTGCCACACAACATAGGACCTGGGGTTGGTTTTCTTCACCAATGAGGTGCATGACTCCCACACCAAAACCATCCTAAGGGGGTTTCCAGAGCTATTCCTGGGCCTGGGAAAACTCAAAGATAAGCAATTTAAGCTTCATATTGACTCCTTGATCAGGCCGACGGCACTGAGGCACAGAAGAGTGCCCTCCCACCTACGTCTGCAGGTGGAGGAAGAGTTGAGGAAACTCGATGAACTGGGTGTCATCGAGAGAGTCACAGGCCCAACCCCTTTGGTATCGCCTCTGGTCATCGCCCCAAAGCCCATGCAGCCCAGGGCCACCCGGCTGTGTATCGACATGCGTCTTTCCAACCAGGCCATGAAGAGGGAGCGACATCTGACACCTACCATGGATTACATTGTGGCTGACCTCAACAGGGCGAAGTGGTTTTCCAAGCTCAACCTAAATGCTGTATACCATCAGCTGGAGCTCGTGGCCAAGAGCCAATATATAACCATGTTCTCCAACCACATAGGCCTGAGGAGCTACAAAAGACTGAGTTTTCGGGGGTGTTGTCCATCGAGGCCTTCCAGAATGCTATCCGGGAGACCCTGTCAGATTTACAAGGTGTCATAAAGCTCAGTGATGACCTCCTGGTGTTCTCGAACACTCTAGAAGAACATCACATGCACCTGAGAGACACACTCCAATGGCTGCCAGTCAGTGTCCTAACCCTTAACAAGGCGATATGCCCAGTTGATTTCTTTGTATACATCTTCTCGTATGAAGGGCTCCAGGTTTCCGAAGTAAGCACCCGCCATTCAGACAGCCCAAACACCCACCACCCGACTGAAGTCCGCAGTTTCTTGGGGATGGCCACGTACTGCGGCTGATTCACACCAAACCTGGCCTCTCTGTCAGAGCCGCTACAAGCCCTCACACATAACGGTGTCCTGGGAGTGGACTCCAAAAACAAACGCAGCCTTCCATGCCATCAAGCCAGCACTGATGGACAAAACAGTCATGGCATACTTTCAACCAGCAAGGTGCACCGAGCTGATCATCGATGCTAGCCCGGTCAGCCATGTGGCCACTCATCCAACATCGGTCAGCTGTCCATTGATGACCACCTTACCCAAGGGGACATCACACCACCAGGGCAAGGGTTTAACACAAAGGGAGACGATGACAACATGTTCATAGTATCCTTCGTAGGTCGCGCAAATCGTCGACGATGGCCGCCTTCCATGTGCTCCATTCAAGTTGCGGGCTCCACGGTACAAGCACTCATTGACACTGGGGCATCGGTGAATGTCATGGACTCTGAGCAATATGAACGTCTCACATCGTGCCCCCCTCTCTCACCTACGAACGCGAAGATCTACACCTACGGTGGGTCCCACCCGCTCCCCTTAAGAGGAGTGATAGAAATGAAAGTGGCCAACGACAAGCACACAACATGGGCAAAGTTCTACGTGACGGACAGAAAAAAAGGTTGTTCTCCTCCAGGAGAGCGAAGGAAAGGAGTGGGCATCTGTTTCATTTGCCAGCCGAGCACTAGCAGACACTGAGACGAGGTGAGCCCAGATCCAGAGAGAAGCCCTCAACATCAAGTGGGCATGCCAGCATTTCCACCTGTATCTGTATGGGCAAGAATTTCGAGTGGTGAAAGACCACAAGCCGCTGATTCCCCTGTTTTCCGGGACGTCAAGGCTGGCTTTCCCCAGGATAGAACCGTGGGCAGTCCAACTTCAAGCAAACTGTTTCAAGGTCTTGTTTCACCCTTGCACCAGCAATCCCACTGATTATCTATCGCACCACCCCATTGCGGCAGACACATGGCATCCACAGGCAGACAAAGAGCGCACCAAAGAGATCAAGATCATAACCCATCAAGCGTGTCCCAAGGCGCTGATGCTGAAGAAAATCGGGGTGGCGACAACACTGGATGAAAACCAGACGTAGGTCAAAAAAGCACTGCTCTCCAGGGGATGTCAACACTTCCTAGATGGAGCACACTCCCTGATTGCAGAGGATCACCACACTAGGCAGCAGTTGTGGAGAGTCCGCAGTGAACTAAGCGAAGGCTAACACTGGATCATAGTGTGCGGTCATGCCATTGTAGTCCCAAATAAGCTGCAGAATCAGGTTGTCGACCTTGCAGATATCGGACACCAAGGGATGGCAAAGACTAAAGCATCCCTCCGCAACAAAGTGTGGTTCCCTGGCATGGATGCCCTAGTCAAAGAGATAATTCAGAAATGCCATTTGTGCACAATCACCAGAAGTGAACCAGCCCCAGTCATCACAGAGGAGCCCTGCGAAGGCCGATTGTCCAAAGTGAGCATTGAATTTGGGAGCTTCCCCAAAGGCAGCACTACTCTAGTTTTATAGATTCACCCTCTAAATTCCCCATCGTCGAAGTGATCTCATTCACAGCATTTCCCAAATCCAAACTGTCCTCGACAAGAAGATTGCTCTGCTGGGACTCCCGGATGAGCTCAAATCTGACAACGGGTACCCATTCCAGGGCAGGGAATTCCATGAGTATCTGGCAGGAAAGGCCATTCAACACAGGAAGATCACTCCACATTGGCCCCAGGCGAGCAGCAAGGTGGAACGTTTTTGTAGACCCTCAACCGGACGCTACGGAGTGGAGTGGAAAGAATGGAAGATGTTGAGAGTTTTCTCCATCAGTTCCAGAACTCATATCGACAGGCCCCACACAGTACCACTCGCTAGGGGCCCATCCCATCTACTTTTCAGGTGTTCCCCACGGGACAGCAAACCGAGGGACCCGATCTGGCACCTGGCTGAACTAGATGGTGTGGCCACTCAAACCCGTAGAGAAATCACCAACCGGAAGGCAAGTCTCACACGAGGGGCCCAGTCACCCTCCTTGAGCATGGGCGACTATGCTGACATGAAAGACAGGCATTCTGGGTGGAAGTCCCGAACACCCTACAAGCCTGAGGTGTGGAGAGTCATCACCATCCAAGGGACCATGGTCTCCGCTCAACGGGGCACGCAAATGGTGACCAGAAATGTATCCCGGTTCAAGAAGGTGCATGGGACTCGTTCTGGTCAGGAGTGGGACACTGATCCAGAGATGAAAGCAGATAAATTTTTGGGCCCTGCACTACCGCTTGCGACTTCTGGTGAAGGTCGTGGATTTGCAAGGACCGATGAAACGACCCCAGATGTTGATCCACCATGCCTTTGACCTGCAGCCCAGCTGAAGCAGGGTCCAACTCCAACTTCCAGAGCCAGACACATGGCCTCCGGACAAATTCTGCACCTAGTCAGTGGCTCAGAGATTTTGTGTGTGTTCTACCTCAACCATGACAGCAATGTGATTGGCAGAAGCTAAAGAAAAGGAGGGATGTAGAGAGCCACCCGGCCTCTCCACAACATTATCGCAAATGAATCAATCCTCAGAGGCGAAAGACTACTTGAGATCTTTGCTGCACCTCATCCCTGTGTGTGTGTGTGACTCCTTTGGGACAAGGAGTAGCCTGCATGTCCACATGGGCCTATCCGCTACAATAGGGTGTTTCAGAATGACCAGGTGAATGACCAGTAATTTGGAACTTTGCTAATTGCAACTTCCTGTGACTGGCTACAAACTCATGGATGGTGGGCAGCGTGGAACCATTCCTGTTTGCATTCCCAAATGCAGCCCTTGATCCTTGAAATAACTAGCTCTACTTCAAAAATGATATGTTTTCCATTTGGAAGGACATCAGGGTAAACAGGTAGCGGTCATTTCTCCAAGAAGGTCATCCAACAAAAATTACAAAGGGGAAGCTGTCCCACGGTATCGGTAACTGAGAAACGGTTTGCAACCACAATATCATTCACATACCATTGATGCATAGCAACTCGTAATTAGGAGGGGACACTCTTTTCACAACTCTCCTAATTGCAATTTGGAGTGATCACAAAAATCCTTTTGCAAGTCAGAATGCTTTTGTATTTGCAAACATTGTGATTTTGATAATAAAAGCAAAAGTGTTTAGAACATCAAGCCCTTGGACACAAGCAAGAGTTCATTAACTTTCAGAGACGCTAACCTCATGAAGCTCTCAAATGAGTGACGAGGTGAAGCTGGAAGAGCAAAATGCCAATGGGTCATGTGCAGAGACTGTGAGTTATACTAGGCTAGGTCCACTTGACTATTTCGCTCGTGGTCAGCCTAGCTTCAAGTAGTGCTACTTTTCTGCCCACCGAAGAATGGCATGAGGCATTGCTGTAAGTGTAGATGCCCCCGCCTATCCTCCACCAAGTGTGGCAGGACAGATGGGGCTAGGATAATATAGGCAGTAAGGTGTTTTGAGATTGCTGATGCACGTGCATCAAAAACATTAGGGGTAGATTAACTCATTAGTATATAAAATCCTAGTTATCTATTTGCTTGTGTGGAGAAGGGAAAGCCCTGTAATGTTTTAGCAAACATCCAATAATAAAGATTACTTGTAAAGCTGTCTTTCGAACAGTGTTATTGATATCATATTTCATTATACATCAACAATGGTATACCACAATAATGGAGCATGAATTCTATCCGGATTAATTTTTCTCTTCAAAATACAGGTTTCCTTTATGTCTAGGGGAGAAAGGGCAGGTAAAAAATAAAGACTGTAGATGTGTCATAGCTTGAGATAACAATTTCAAATGTTAAATATTGCAATTCGGGGCATGCCAATGTCATGTTCAAAGGGGGAGCATCATGCCCTTTACCACGGCTTAGCAGGTGTAAAGTAAGTATGGGCAAATCTTGCGAATTCGCGGTCCATGAATTTGTGCGAAAGCGTACTCGCAGTCCGCAAAATTTGGGAACTTTTGCCAAATTGCGGATTTTTTTATTTTTGCGTGTTCGCAGGATTTTTTTTTACCATATCTACCGCGAACTTACCCATGCTGTCGTATATGGGCGCAGCCATCTTGTTTTCACTGTTTGCATTGCGTATTTCCGTTTCTGGACGCTAGTTGCATGCTCACGTTGCGATTTTCCTGTTCGGGGCCGCAGTTGCATGTTCCCGTCCGTTTTTGCGTGCTCGCGAGGAATATATTGCGCGAAATTAGCCACGTGGTTGCAATGGGTGCAGCAATCTTGATTTTCATTCATTGCTATGGTTCTGGGCATGCCTTTTCTATCCAGCTTCATGCTTTGTAATCCTTTGTTTTTTTTAACTTTTAAAAATCTTTTTTACTCATTATCTATCTCTTTATGTTTGTACATCTATATTTTTTTTCTACTTTTCGTTACTTTAATAACTACTTTTTCTTTTAACTCTCTCTTTTCTTTTCTTTACTTTTTTCGCAATTCTTTCCTCTTTTTCCTTTCTTTAACCCAGGACCATGGCAAAGGGAGCCGGCAAGTCCAAGTGGAAGAGTCCCGCTCCCTCACCCCGCAGCCGGCTCCCTTGCGGGCGCTTACGGGGGGTGTCTGTAAGTCCCAGGGAGATCTTCAGCATGGTGTAGGTGGCCGCACTGGTCTTCTTTGTGCAGATCCATCTCCGCAAGACTGTCACAGCAGGCGGCAGGCCCGGTACCGGGTACAGCCTCCGGGAGCATCGCCAGCTATGGGGTAAAGTGTGCCGGGCCATGTATCGGGAGTCAGGGGTCTGGCGCACCTACAACCAGGTGATGCACCGGTGGTCCGACATACTGGACCGGGAACAAGACCTGCTCTACCTGCTTGGTGTCGAGATCCCTGGGCTTGGTAAGTACGAGTAGCTATTAAATAACTACTTTATTTTCTTCTGCTCTGTGTTATATTGCAAATATATGTTTTTTCAGAAGAGCAAGAATGCTGGCGATTACATTGCAGGTAAATTATGTTTCAAAAGCTTCTGTGATTGCAGGTGCTTGCCTGCTGAGTGGCGGTGCTACTATGCTTACTTGTTTTCAATGTTGTGCTCATTTGGCCTGAGTGATTATGAGTGTACTTTACAGAACTGCGTAATGCTAGAGACTAGAGACTCAAGTCCAGTCCTTCCTTTGTACTCCTGCCACTAAGAAGAGATAGTGGTGGTGGAATGTTAGGTTGAGTATATTATGACTTGTCATTTAGTAGGACATTTTTTAGTGGTCTGCAATCTTGATGGACTGTGACTGTCACTTCGTGTGCTGCTGAGTGCTGCCAGTCCTAGTAGAACCTTTTTGTAGTTGGTTTAGTGAGGTACATAACTTTCCAAGTAGACAGTCCGCAAATCCAGCAATACTAATATCCTAGTAGACCACATCAGATAGGTCAATAAATTTAGAGAAATTGTTGTTTATTTCCCTGAAATAATTTGTTATTGTGTTTTTGAAATGTTTGATTTCGTTGACAACAATCATCCATGTTTGTGTCTTTCTTTCATGTACATCAGCACCTCCCAGGGGCAAGAGGACAGAGGTGGCGGTGACGGCGCCGGCGGAGCAGGAAGGCCAGGATCAGTCCGCCGAGGGCTCTTCTGCTGGCCCCAGTAAGTTTTCCTGTTAATATTAATAATTATACTTCCCTAACTTTTACAGCGCCTATTTATTCCAAACGTTCATCATAATTCTATTTTTTCCTAAATCGTCTTTGATCTTCTTGTAGCCTGTTTCTAAATTCTTATCCTGCCTCTACTATGGCTCTCTGTGCTACTACTATTTATTATTATTAGTCTGTCTGTGTAGCTAGCTAAGCTTGCACAGTTGGCAAAAGGTGTTAAACAAAACTCCGATTCAGCAATAGCTCTAGGCACTGAGTGCAGTCCTCTTTGTTGTCCATAATGTCTATTGAAGTCTTCTTAATGTTTATGCTTTGACAATTCCCAACAATAAAATATCAATGGCCAATAAGAATAAGATACTAGTTTACTTTTTGATTGGATAGGAGGACATACTACTACGGTTGCAGGGACTATTCTGCACATAGAGAACTATGGACAAGAAATAGGGCATTGGTGATAATAGGCACAGTTAGACTTTCCACAAACCTCAGTCATAACAGAGGTTGAACCCCCAATCTCCTTACTGACTAGATAGTGTATCAGAGTCATTATTTAGCTCCCAAATGCAGCGATGATCCCCAATGATTATACAACCCAGAACATAAGACTACGGAGTCAGAGTCCCAACCTCTCAGAGTCACGGAATCATGCTTTCAAATTGCAAACCCTTTCGCTCACTCACTCATGACCAAAAAAACACAGAGTCTATGTAAGTTTTAAAGGTTTTTTAAAAGTAAAACAACTAGCTCTTATGAAAATCAACTTCATAGAAGAGAAAAAGTGAACTCTTGAAAACTGAACAGTGGCTGATTTTACACATTAATTGTGGGAGACCCCTCACCTGGTTGGAACTTAAAGTACTGGTGGTGATGATGATGAGTAACATATTGCTCTTGTTCGTAGAAGGGAAGCTTCTGTCTGTTATGAGAAAAATGGTGCATGTTAAAAAGCAAGCATTCATCAGTTGTGCCAAAAAGTGTAGCATGTTATGGCTAAGCATAAATAAAAACACCCTCCCCTTCCGAAAGGGGAATTTTTAGTTTAGACTAGAGAGTCACAAATAATTCAATTTGTTTATGTAAGATACACAAGATACAACAGCAGACCAAGGTCAAGCACATTAATTCTGTTTTGTTTCAAATATTTGGTAGTGCAGCTACTTCCAAACACCCACTGCTAGAAGGTGTAAAAGAAATCAAAACGTTCATAGAAGAAGGAAGGTGCACTCCAATAAACTCAGTTGAGCAAGAAGTTTTTTTGAAAGTTCTTTTTCTTTATTCACAATTCTTCTTTTCATAAAAAAGGCACAGCCAAATCGTTTCGTTCCCCTAATGCCACGGGAACTTCGTCAGGGCTTACGCAGAGAGCATCTTGGATATAGTGGTCTCCATCAGTTAGGTAAGGGTCCTCACTGCGCTGTACTGCCAGGGTAAGGTCATCCCGGGTATTCGCAGTCTCAAACTAGAAATACAGTTTTTTTTAAAAGAACTTTCAAAAAAACTTCTTGTCCAACTGAGTTTATTGGAGTGCACCTTCCTTCTTCTATGAAAATTTGTTTATGTAGTAACATTTTTTTTAATTCCTAGACAAAATAGGCAGTGGTGTATATGGCATCTAAAAATATGAAATGTATTTTCTAGGCGGAACACCATCGGCACAGCCAACCACCAGTGCCGGGGCCAGCGCGGATGTGGTCACTCCAGGGACGGATTCAGTGCCAGCAGGAACTGCTGTGGGGGATGCCTCGGTATTGGCGGGCTGCGGTAAGCTAATATATTCCTTACTTATTGAGATTGTAGAGTAGGCTCGCTGCAGGGGTGTATATGTTGTACAGTACAAGTACACTTTACTGTTAAGAAGACTTACAAATTTAGAACTAAGTTTTTGTCAACCAGATAGAAGACAGTCACCCTTGACTTCGCATTAGCAATAACATTAGCGGCGGGAGTTGACGAGTAACCAATGGCCTCCTCTAAATTTGACTTCAACTCAGCTGTGAAGGACGAGCGAGTTAAAATAATGACTGGCAAAGAATGATACGTGTTTTTGAATGCAGGCACAGGTGGCGGGGAATCTGATGCATGGCCGGTTGAAGGCTGAAGCAAGGATGGGTGGAAGGAGAAAGAAAAGAGGACTGCCTAGGTGGGTGAAACAGAAACTGTATGTGTGCGTAATATATCCTTTGGGTCAAATTCAAATGCAAGTCAAGCACGGATGCATGGGTGGCGGTTTACAAAATAAAATAAAAAGGGTTTTATACCAAAAAGAGGGACGGTAGAGCATGTTAATAAAGTAATTTCTTTATTTGACATAGAAGCTGTGAAAAGGAACGATCTCGCGCTGATCTTGCTTGACGCGGAAAAAGCATTTGATCGAGTACAGTGGGGGTATTTGTGGAAACTAATGAGTAGAATGGGCTTTGGTCAGAAATTTATTTATGCAATTCAATCCTTATATCTACACCCTATGTCTAAGATTTCCGCTATGGGCCTACTTTCGGATACTGTTAAAATCACACGTGGTACACGTCAAGGATGCCCCTGCTCCTCTCTTTTGTTTGCCCTTTATATTAACCCTTTTATAGAGCAATTAACTCGGAATGTTTTGATCCCACCCTACAAAGTTGAAGAATATTATTTTTCGGTTTTTGCCTATGCCGATGATATTGCGGTGACAACTGTAAATCCCGGCACCGCAATAAAAGAAATCGAGCGGTTGGCGAAGGTTTTTGGGAGGGTAGCTGGATATAAATTGAATGAGGCGAAAACGCAAATTCTTTGTTCTGAGACTGTAGTATGGCAGGATTGTAGGGTAGTAAAGGAGGCAACATACCTAGGTATTCAATTAAGGGCAAATATGAGTGAATTAGTGGAGGTTAACTGGAATACGCTTATGACCAAAATTAGGCAATCTCTGGATAGATGGGAGCGGCTATATTTAACTATTATTGGACGATCAAATGTCTTAAAAATGAACGTGCTGCCAAAAGTCCTATACTTACTTAGGTCTATACCGTTAGAAGTCTCAAAAGATAAAATACAGGCATTACAGGCAAGATGTGGGAAATTTATTTGGAGTCCAGGAAGACCAAGAAGGGCAATGAACCTCATGACTTTACCGTATTGAAGGGGAGGACTGGGGGTCCCAGATTTTTATTTGTATTATGTAACTTGTTTTCTTTTGAGGATGAGGGTTTTGATCACTGGAGAGACAGGAACTGATGTGGCTAATGCCCCGAATATTTTTGACATTCAGTTAGGTGCATTTGCTAAGCAATCTTTAGTTAAAGAGATTGACGGGAGTTACTGACGCAATGGCTTTAATTTGGCAGCGGAAAGGGATTAGGATCCTGGGAGATATGATTAAGGAGGAAGGGATTTGTAAATCCTTTGAGGAGATGATGGGTCAGTTTTCGCTGCCTAGGAGTTTTTTCTTTAAATTTTTACAAATTCGTGATTATTTAAATCGGAGCAAAATAAAGTCATTGAAGGAATCAGGAGGTCTGTTAAAATTGGAGTGGTATATCAATTATTACTGTCTGTTAAGAATGATGATATAGAAAAAGTAAAGCTAAAATGGAGAGATTTAGTAGGAGACCCGGAGATAGAGGTGGAAGAGCTTTTAATATTATCTAAGGAGGCTTTAATGTCTACAAATTTGAAAGCCCAGTTTTTTAAGACCTTACACGATCTATACTACACTCCTAAAAGAATGGCAAAGTGGGGAGGGGAAATGAAGGCAAGTGTTTTCGGTGTGGGGAAAATGATGCTGGGACGATACATATTTTTTATAGTTGTGTTAAACTTCAAGGTTATATCGTAGATCTTGAACAGTTTTTGTCTTTGGTGCTTAGAACATCTGTTGTTATTACTCCGGCAATGTTGCTACTCGGTAAAATTCCAAAGGATAGGATACCGGAACGACTATTTCAGCATCGTCATTTTATATTTTTTGCAATGACTGTAGCACGACTGTGCATAGCTATGGAGTGGTTACAGGAAAAACCACCGGACTTCCATCAGTGGTGGGCCAGAATGCTCAGTTTATATAATTTGTAGTGGGGTCTTTTTCCTATCAAAGGCTTGAGGAAAAAAAGACTGGACATAAAAATTTGGAGTGCGTTTAGGGATTATTATGAGGAATGAATTGTCAATTGTCATTTGGATGTAATAGCTTTGCTTTGATTCATTTTTTTTAATTTTTTTTTTTGCTGTAACACTTGCGGAAAATGTTGAAATTGTGAATTGGCTGCTCTGTTTTTCTCTGCAGTTTTGCTGTGAAAGAACAATAAAAAATATTTTTAAAAAAAGAGAGTATGCAATAACAGAGCATGGGAAACTTTTGTTGCAAACTACAATAATTCTGTGAAATTAAAAGGAGCAACTAGAGACTTTTCTAAGAGGGACCATAAAGGACACCGGCAGGAATGACTGAGATGAAGTCAGTGCGATGGTTGTTTTAAGGAGTAAACATAGTGGTGCTTCTTGACATTTGAGAAATTAAGGCCTCCCTCAGATTTAGTTTTCTTTAAGGTTGACAAGGCTATTTGAGAAGGTTTCCTCTTCCATAAAAATGTAGAGAGTATTGAATCTTTTTTTTACTATAGGAATCTTGTACACGCGTTGGGATCATAGAAATAATATATCATAATATGGTTCACATAATATGGCTCCCTCTCCTACCTACGGAGGCCAAACAGGTAGCTGTCCAGGGCCTGATTCAATCTCGGCTGGACTTTAGTAATGCCCTGTATCTCGGTGCCCCAGAATGCACATTATGAAAGCTGCAGATAGTGCAGAACTGCGCAGCCCGCACATTGCTCCAGCTGTCCCGCAGACAATCAACCAAACCTGGGCTGAGCAAGTTGCACTGGCTACCCATACGACAAAGAATTGCCTTCAAGGCGATGTGCATTTCCCATCAGGCATTTTGGCATACAGGACCAGTAATCGGCCACAAATTAATAACCCAGTACTACCCCACCAGAAATCTCCGATCAAATCAGGCTTTTCTGGCTTTAGTGCCCAGAAAAAAAGGGCAAGAGCTGGAGGCAGGATGTTCTCCCTCAATGCCGCCAAACTATGGAACTCCCTTCCCCTCCAACTCAGGTCCAACCCCAACCTTCTTTCCTTCCGCAAACAACTGAAAACTTTCCTGTTAAATGTCCATCATTAACCTCCTGGCCGACCCCCCTTTGTTCAGCAACTACACCTCACACTAGCGCTTGGACGCCCCTGGGCAGCAACCGCTCTTTATAAATACACATTTCATTTCATTTCATTTCATTTCACAGCATCATCTTAATGGAGTCCAATCTACCCCACCAAGAAAGAAATAATGGGTTACATCATGAAATAGTTCCATTTAAAGGTTTGGTAATATGATCAAAATGTCATTTAAATGTGTTTTTATTAGCCATGAAAACTGTAGCAGAGGGAAAATATGTAATGTGCTTGGCAGGATGGCGGCCGTCCCACCAAGCATTTTCATGCCTCCGGACCTGTGCAACACCGCCAGGGAATGGAGGATCTTGGCGGCTGCAGTGGGGCTGTGGCAGTCCCACCACCCAAGTCATAAACGGGTGGTCAGGAGACTTCCACCCCATGACCACACAAGTTTGGCAGTCTGTGGACCACCAGACTCGTAATATGGGCCTTAAACGTAATATATCAGATGTGTCTGTGTTTATTCGGTAGTCTGACATTTAGGAGAATATACAAGCATTTTCTAGAAGGGTGAGAACAGAATAAAAGAATGTCATCAGCATAAACTGTCATTGTTACATGTTGTCTTCCAATTTCAAATCCAGAACTGGGTGGGTCTTGCTGAATCTTAGATAAAAAGAGTTCCAATGCAATGATAAACAGGAGAAGAGATAGAGGGCAAACCTGGCACACTCCTCTAAACAAAGGAAAGTAATTTGATAGTATTTGTTAACAAAAGCTTTGGGACCGGTATATAATTTAAAAAAAATTAACTACATAATTTTGGAAGAAAACCAATCCATTTTAGTACCACAAACATGAAATCCCAACCAGTTCTGTCAAAGGCTTTTCCAGTGTCTAAAGCTACAGCAGCCAAAAAGTGGTCCAACGTGGAAGCACTACTTAAAATGTAGACAAGATTAACCGACTCTTGACAAAGCCAGATTGTTCTGGGTAAATGAGGTAAGGAATGGTGGGGTTGATACGAAGAGCTAGAATCTTCGCAAAATTGTTATATTTGTATTAATTATAGAAATGGCACTAACTATAAATCTCACAGTATTTATGATCCCTGTTTTCCTGTGGAATTAAACAAATCATCACCTCTCAAAAAGTGCCTTGATATGCTTCATTTTTTATGATAAAATTAAATAAAAGTAAAAGATTAGGCAGAAGAATGTTTGCAAAATGACTGTAAAATTCTATAGTGAAGCCATCAATGCCAGGTGCCTTCCACTTCTTTAAGGTGGAGACTGCTTCGCTGATTTCAGCTAATGAGATATCTGTTTCCAAGGAGGTAAAGTCAATATTTTGAGATTGGGGAGCTGCTATGGATTGAAAAAAGGTGGGAATATTTAAAGTTGAAGCTGATTCTGGAGTATTTAAATTTGTATTAAAATGTATGAATTAAGTTAAGATGTCTTTGGCCTAGATGTAGGTAATTTTATTTTACCACTTCTTAAATACCGAATTTTACTGATTTGGTATTTAAGAAGTGGTAAAATAGAGGGGGGGGTGTAGGTATTACAGATTCGGTAAATACCGAATCGTTAAGATTCGGTATTTACCGATTCTGTAAATACCGATTCAGTAATGCCCATTGATTCCTATGGGCATTGAAGCACATAGGAATCAATGGGCATTACCGAATCGGTATTTACAGAATCGGTAAATACCGATTCCAGCAAGGGTGCAGGGGGTGTCACTTTGACACCCTCTAGCACCCCAAACACAGGCATGTGTGCCATGTGGCACACAGACATGCCCTAAGGGCATGTCTGTCTGTCACATGGCATAGGTGTGCAGGCACACATGTGCAAGCACACCAGGATTCGGTATTTTACCACCCAATTGGATTGGGTGGTAAAATACCGAATCTGAAAGGCCTTTGGGACTCAGAAGATTCCCACCTACATCTAGAAGTTACCGAATCGGTAAAAATACCGAATCGGTATTTTACCGATTCAGTAAATTTACCGATTCTGTAAATTTACAGAATCTGTAAAATTGGCCCCCTACATCCCAAAAACCCAGTTACCGGTCGGTAATGGCCGAAATCGGCCGTTACCGGCCGGTAAATGGCAACCTACATTTGGCCCTTTGTCTTTTATTAGAATAGCCCCACTGTTGTTAATCAGGGATTCTATTTTTGTACTGCCTTTCTTAAGTTTTGTAAGTAGGCAAGCAATTTCCACGTCTTATTTTGGCCTCCATAATATCTTGCACTGCTTTTTAACAAATAATTTGAAGCAGCCTTCGAAGTTGATTGATTGAAAGCAAATTTTGCATGAATTAATTATTGTAAAGAAACATCAGTCCTTTGAGTTGTAAAATATGTACTCATTTGTTTAATGTTGTCAAGAAGGCAATTAGATTGAGCTTCCATATGTTTCTCACTATATGAGACAATTTAATGGTAAAACCATAAGTTGCTGCCTTAAAGGAGTCTCAAGCCACGGGAAAAGAAGTGTCATTGGTATTATTATTATTGGTATTATTAAGTATAAAAAATTCTCAAGCAAAATCTTTAAATTGAGAGACCGAGTTAGTATGTAATACCGAGGAATTATTAAGGTGCCGCTACTGGAATGTGAAGTAAGGGGATAAGAGCTACATCGCGTAAGTTGGGGAATGGTCTGAAATGAAAAATATTCCACATCAGAATAGGAAGTATGTTGGAGGAAATGTTTACCAAAGAAGAGATATTTGATACGTGATTGAGAATGATGAGGGGAAGAAAAAGGGTATGTTCATGAAAGTCTGGGTGACAGTCTCCAAACATCTGCCAAAGATTTAGGGCCCAATTCACAAAGGTAAAATGAGATTAAAGTCTAACTTTATGGAATTTGGTATTCAGAAAGGGAATTTACTGTTCTTAATTGCTCTTTGTGAATACCAAAAGACGTAAAGTTCAACTTTTGATATTCGCAAAGGGCATTTACAAGTTGTAAAAAGCCCTTTGTGATTACCAAAAGTTGTAAAATTTGACTTTTGTCTCATTTTACCTTTGTGAATCGGGCCCTTACTGTCTACAGAAGATTTATGAATTTTACTATGGACAATTTAAATTTAGAGCTTCTATCTAATATAGGATCCATAACTTGATTACAGTCCCCTCCAAGAATATTATAATCATCATTATAGTGGTGTAATTTGTTAGAATTAGCAGTCTAAAATGTTGTCAACAGAGACTGAGCCATAAACTTTAAAAATGGTAACAGAAATATTATCAATCAACAATTTGACAATGATCCATCTGCCTTCTGAATCTTACTCCAGGCTTATGAGTGAGATTTGTAGCTTTTGATGAAACAGGAAGAGCACTCAATTTGTCTTTGCTGTAGAAGGCAAATCAAATACATTACCAGCCCAGCATTTTTTCAGTTTATTAAATTCTAATTCAGACAGATGTGTTTCTTGAAGTAATGGAACATCTGTTAAAAGTTTAGCTGATATAAAACTCTTGGTCATTTAATAGGGTTACCAAAACTCTTAATGTTCCATACAACAAGTTGTTTGCCTACATTGATAAACGGAAAAGGTAATTTGAAGTATATAAATAAGTAGCAATCAGAGCTTTGGAAAAAATGGAAATTAGGTTCAGAAAGGGAGCAAAAGAGAGTTATACAGTGTTCCAAGGAAGACAGAGAAGAGGAAAGAATATAGGGTATGAGGAAAAAAATGATCTTCAAGAGGTACATCACAAAAAAAGTAAAAAGAGACAGTACAAATCATACAAATGATGACTGAGAAACATAACTAGGAATACAAGATTTTTTTTTAGAGGGGTGGTAACAGTAGAAGATGATGATGACAACTACAAAAGATGAGCAGGGCAGCAAGGGTATGAAGCAAGTACCATACGAAGTGGGATCATGTGGAACGGTAATATGTAAGTCGACTATAACAGATAAGATAAAAAATTCCTAGTGTGCTACAAATGAAACATATAATAGGGTGTTATTAAGAGTCAAGATATGCAGAACAAAAGAATGGTCTCATATTTCTTGAGGCCTCCATTGCTTCTCCTTCATGTTTCTGAAGACATTGTCTAAGAGAAGCAGGATCTTCATAAGTGGTAGTTTTATCCTTGTAAGTCACTTATTATATGTGACCATAGGTGAAGGAAAACACATCTGGCATTCAGGGCTCTCAGAGTGGGCCGCATATCCAAAAATTGCTTCCAGGGATCCGCTGTAACCTTCACTGCATGCTGGATGAAATAGAGTCCACAACCTGATCATATTATTTGTTTTTTGGAATTACCGGTAGTCATTATTTTTAGGAGGTCAGTATATTGCAAGAAGAAAGTATAGTTCCGCTTGGTTTGGATAGAATTCTTGGGCCAAGTCTATTTGCCTTCTAAATGTTGCAGTGGGTAGAAAAATGCATAGCTAGAAGCTTTGAGAGAAAGGATGGAAAATAAGCTATTGGATCAGAAGCTTCAGATCCCTCAGGAAGAATATAATCATGGGGATTGTTATTTTGGTTGGGATTTTCAAGGTCCTCAGTATATCTTTTGAATGTTGAGATTTCTAACTCTAAATGTGCAATATGTGAAGGGGTATATTGTAGATCACCAATCCTTTGCTCTACCTTTGAAACTTGTGTGTCAGGGAAGACAATTTATCATCTAAATATTGTAGAGTATGATTAGTAGGTTACATAAAGGGCTTTAATCCTTTGCTCTACCTTTGAAACATGTGTGTCAGGGAAAGCAATTTATCATCTAAATATTGTAGAGTATTATTAGTAGATTCCATAAAGGGCTTTAAAGCACACATTTCATCAAGTAACACTTCCATTGAGATAGGAATTGATTTAAAGGGGGAGGAAGGACACCTTTTAGGTCTTTTGTTAGGTCCCTTTATTGATTTACCTGACGTTAAGGTCTTTGAAATTGTTACAGAGACTATGTCTGATTTCTGAGCAATGTTCTACTCCATGTCTCTGAGTCTAAGAGTGAAAAGGTAGCTTGCAGACCAATAAGTTTATGTTTCCTTGTTTTTCCCATGTACCATTAAATATAATCATAATAAGGATTCCTAAAAACAAAAGTAAATATTTGTATGCAGTGACAATGCCAAAATTAGACCTCAGTAAAATGCAAGTTGATGAAAACGCAAATATGAAAAATAAAGTTCACATGTGGAAGATGATAGTTTGTAATAACATAAAGGTATAAAAATACGTAAATTCAGAGAAAATAAATCACATCTTGTGAACAGTATTTAGGGAAATGTGTTCTAAATTACCAGTGCCATGAAAATGAATAGAGGTAGCATTATAAAATAGTTCTGTTATTTCAAAGTGTTCTACAGAGCCTTAATAAATAAGAAATCCACTCCAGGCCAGCTTCCTTCAAAGAACATGAGAGAAGCAAAGGAAGAATGCTCAGGTTATCATGAGGTGCTGTTTTCATGTGAGACTAATATATAGAATAGATGGAATGACACTTCAGATAAAATTGAGCACAGTCGATAATAAGTTGTAGTCAAAAAACAAAATTGTCGGGTTAGTAGGGTGAAATATGAATGAGGAAAAAGATTTAAATTGAGCCTATTGTCGGAAAGTTTGTTTGGGAAAAAGCATGTGCAAAACGCTTCCTATAATGGTGGATACAGATTCAACAATGAGGCGGTAGACCCCTGGGGCTGACTGCTGAGGAAAAATAGAGATGCAACCAAAAAAGGCGGTCTTAGTGATTCAACAGGTTTCTGATAGTTGACGTCTTCTGGGTTTTATCCTCAACACCCTTTCTTTGAGGTCCTCAGAGCTGCATCACCATCTTGAAAGGAGCCAAACCCAGGCCCCTGGTGGTCATTTCTTAAAGCATTGCCAGGAACCATTAACACAGCGGTTCCTATCAATGCTTTATGCAGTTGATTTTCATTTTTATTTGCAAAAAGAAAATCCTGAAGCGGGATTTTCTTTTTGAAAATAAAAAATAAAATGCTCCCCTCGCGATGGGAGTCTGCTCCCACGGCAAGCGGAGCATTTTGCCATTTTCACTGCCTCTTACCACCAGGGTTTACCTGGCAGTGACGGACAGTGGAAACTGATCTCTAATTCCGCTCATCTGAATTAGGTTAGTTAGAGGTCTGCCTCCAAAGCCCTTAACCACAAGGCCATTGGTGGGGTTTAATCACTGCAAGGGGGGAGTAATCTCCATTATGATTAAACCAAAGGTCCACCTGCAACTAAATTTGGCAGGCGGAACATTTTATTAGTGGTAAGCATATTCTGTTGCAAAGGGATATACTTACCGCCCACATATAAATCGGTCACATTGCCTCCTCATCACAATCATAAACATTGAGGCTTTGGCTTGTCACATAGACACAACCTACTCTAAATAAAATTGAAAGGAATATACTTTATACATTATCCCTATCAACAGTAGACACTTGAATGACAAAAGCCAGACCACAGCTACCTCACTTTTGTATTATCCAAGCTAATATAGATTATTATAATTTTTTTGTTCTTATTAGTTGCACATACTCCCAAACTCTAAGGAAGGGAGGGAAGTTTAGCCATGACGAGGAAGACTATGACTCAGAGTAATAAGGATTACCTGTAAGTAATCCCTGCATTACTTCATCCTCTGTCTTCCTCATCATAGTCATAAGCATTGAGGATTTACTCAAGCTCCTCTGAGAATATAAACGACTGCTCAGCATTGCAGTCAACTTCATACACTGTTATACATTACCACATAACTTTATTTCACAGTTTTACACATAAAGAAATACTGTGATCTGATAATTCATGGGCAAAAGCCACTGTTTACTTTACACATCTACATAGAGTGTATGTGGAATGATGTAAACCTTTTCCTGATGCTCCAAATATCACAAACAAGAACTGAACATAAATAGTTAATGGTCAATGCACATCTGACAGTGAAATTTTACATCTTCTTAGAAGGAAAGATTCAAGCATAAAACAGAGAGCACTCAAGTGTCTCCCATTTTTCTAACTGAGGTTATCTTATCCCTATTAAAAACAAACCTTGAAAGACAAAATATTAAGCGCATCAACTCTAAGGGTCCATAAGATGCCTTCTGCATCTTTCATGAGGGCATTGGTAAATGGACCTCCAGATGATGATCAGCAAAACTTTACAATAGTCTCGAGGCTAGAAAATCTATCATCAACACAATGTGGCCTCTTAAAGCCCTATGGCTATACATCCACTATGAGAGTTAAAGCTGCTAACCCCAGCTGAAAAACCTTCCATAATGAAATTCAACAATAAGGCCTAGGCACAAGAACTAGAATCTAACCCTTTAGATTAACACAATTGTTGAAAGTTTCTACAGTGCCTCGCATAGAGTATTAATGTGGCTGGCCTCCTAGTTTGCTGAATTGCTAATGCCATCTCGATGGACCAGCCCCGTTAGGTCAGTTTCAATCTCTCAAATTCTGTTTTATCTCCTGTTTGTTTTAAATCATGTGCAGTCATTGTGAAGCACTTTGCATTTAACGAACGGAAGTGCATTTATGTTTGCGTTGATGTCAACACATGATTTGATGCTTTGGGTGCCACTTTAAAAGACTGGATTGGTTTATTTATTTCGCATTGGAAGATTTTAAATTGGAGAAAGGATTCGTCTGCAGTGTTGCTTCTTTTGATCAGTGTCAATCGTTTAATGTCGTAATTACGGGCTTGTTAATTCCAGAACATTTATATTCTAGCTTCGTGCAGATATATATTTTTTGGACAATTTTATACAACTTCAGAGTTTTGCTTTTGCTATTTAAGTTACATTTACGGTGCATTTTCTAATCACAGAAACCGTTCTATGGCTACATTGTCCCTGAAACAGACATATCTGTGTCTGAAAACACCATATATTGAGAGACGAATGTGTATATTTCTTATTCTAATTCAAAGCAGGTTAACCTTAATATAACATGTTAAACTTTCAGCCACCAGCTCGATTTCTGCAGCATCGAAGCAAACCAATCAAAATATGGCTCTGATCTTTCCGAAGAACTTGGTTGTCATTGAAGAGAAGAAGTATGATGCTGAATGCAGGAAGGCTTTCCAGTTTAACCCCATAACTAATGGTTTAGTTGGATGCTGCAAAGTTTTGAACTTTCAGATCCAAAAAAGTATATAATGTTTAGAATTACATTTTCAGGCGATTGTGGTGCAACATTAGGAACATTAGGAATACCAGTTGCTACGTGTGAGTTTTAGGGATTATTGTAGCAATATGTTGAAGATTAAGTAATAGCTCTGTTACAGTAAAAACGATTCAGAAGCAAGCATTTGATATTTGGTCAAAATCCCACAATTGAGAAAACTATAGCCATTCCCAATTGAATAGAATATTCACTTATTGCAAATGTCGGGTAGTAATGACAAGAATATAATTTAAGGACACAATAATGCAGTGCAAATTACAGGCAAGTTAAGGAAATATGAGGGAAAGTAAAAAACAAGAGGATAATTTCACCAGATGTTGGTCATTTGTGTATATTGCTAAGTCATAGAACTGTTCAGCAAATAACATGCAGAGTAATAAACGTCCCTTTTTAATAAATGGGCCAGTTGTTTAATAGAATGATACATATTGAAAACATTTATCATCAGCATTGAAGAAAAAAGAATAGAAAGAGATGTGTGTAAGTAAAAACCTATTTGCATATTTAGATAAAACATTTGCAACCGAAAACGGTGCAATCAAATCACAGTTTCCATATTTCAAACGTTGCCATGTTTTTTTGTTTTTAAATACAAGCTTAAAAGATTAAAAGTTGATCATCAGTACGTCATAAAAGGCCTATATTACATGTTACTAACACGGTGGTGCTAAATGTAAAGGGCATACATGTATAAAGGACTGTGGTGGTTAGCATCGTTAATCTAAAGGAAGGAAGGAACATAGGGGCAAATTATCAAGGGGGTTTATCTCCGCTTTTTTGGCTTTAAAAGCCAAGAAAGCGGAGATAAAATTATCTCCCTATTACCTAGCTGTCGCTAACACCAGTTAGCGACAGCTAGTAGGAGATAGTGACCATCTTGGGCCCCACTCTGCATGTCAGTGATATTTATCACTAATGACATGCAAAGTGGGCGTGCCAAGATGTTAGCGACTGGAAACAGTCGCTAACATCGCTATCTCCTATTACCAACTTATGGAGATATTCGCGCTAAGCGCGAATATCTCCTAAAGCTAACACCTGCCCTGAGCAGTTCTTAGCCATGTTATCCAATGGGAGGTGGATAACATGGCTAAGAGCATTAGCTCGGTAAAGCATGAATATCGCGGACTTTTCAGCGATATTCATGCATTGCGGCCGATTTTTATCACATTTGCGATAAACCTTGGTAATACCAAGGTTTATTTGCGATAAAAATCGCCGCAGCTCAGCGGTAAATTTTTGTCTCTAACCAAGCAATAGCGATAATTATCGCTGGTGGGAAGGGGTCGGTGGGGAGGTTCTAGTAGTCGGCAAATTATCTGTCAGCGCCTCTATCTTCTTGGGAAAACGATCAATAAATGTCTCCAAGGCACAGTTCAGAGTGTTATTCAAGGGATCAAAGCAGGCCAGGACCACTCCTCTACAGGATCTTATGTCTTTAGCTATCCAGCCCCTTTGTAGTAGAGCCCTTCTATCCTCTGGAAGGGTGAGGCACAGGCACAATACTTGTGTTATGTCCTCTTTGTGTTGATTGCAGAGCTGACACAGTGCCTGAACCTTGCAGGATCGGTGCAAAAGTGGGGCCTTTTAATTTTATGAATGCAGATCTGAGAGCGAACGACAGTGCAGTGCCTTTCTTTTTTAATTCGGTCAACAGGATCATGTAGCTGCTGTTATCATTAAAAAGGTTACCTAGATACTTGTGGCAGTTAGTAGCATCTAATTCTTCCTGGTCGAGAGACCATGTGGGCTTTTGAGCCCTGGCAGCTCGAACTGCAAGTATCTTGGTTTTCTTTATGTTTATCAGCAGGCCATTCCTATTGGAGTATGTGGTGGTTGGCTCCAAAAGGCGTTGAAAGCCAATCTTTGTTTTGCTGATAAGGACCAGATCATCTGCATAGAGTAGATTTTAAAGGCGGAGGCTGCCCAATTTAGGTGGATGCAAGTTTACTGAGTTGAGGACCAGTGACAGGTTGGACAGAAATAAGTTAAATAGAGAGGGGGCAAGAATGCAGCCTTGCTTGAGTCTTTGTGTGGTGGTTATAGGCCGAGCCAGGCGCCATCCATCCCCAATTTTAATTCTGACCCATGTGTCAAGATGCAGAAGCTGCAGAGCCCTGAGCAAGGTATCAGGGATGTTAAGGAGGGCAAGCTTCTGCCAAAGCTTCCACCTATTAACCCTGTTGAATGCAGATTTATAATCTATAAACCCCATGGACGCGCTTAGGGGCTAACTGAGTCATTGGACTGAGTCACTCTAGCTGTGGAGCGCCTGGGAAAGGGCTCCGCTTAACCTCTTGTGGTAATCCTTTTAAATATTGCTTTTGTCCTCACTATTGCACATCGCCTATAGAGCGCCTGGGAAAGGGCTCTCTTGCTTTTAAAAATGTACATTGTTTCGCCGCATTTGCCACTTTTACTGTGTTTTTAACCACCATATACTCTTCACTTTTGGCTTACCTGCCGGTTGGGCACGGCGTCCCTCCCCGTCCAGCGCGGATTCTTCTGTTTTTCTGGAGGGAGGTGCCACCCACCGGAAGTCAGGTTAACCAGTTCCGCCCTTCTCCAACCTTGAGGTTAGCATTCTAGCTTTCCTCACTATAATAGAACATGCCTAGACAGATGCGCAGCAGACGCGCGCAGCAGGTGTGCCAAAGGAGCGCCAAAAGCAACACTGTCTGAAGACCGTCTGCGTCTCTTCCACGGCCAGCACCAGACACGCTGCTGGCTGCCCCCCCCCGACACCCCAATGTGCTGGTCTATCCCTCAATTGCTTGACATTGGATAGAAATGGTGTAGCTGCATTACCCCATCTCTGTACAACTTTGCTGGTCCTTTGCCCCATGTTCTATGTGACAACTGCTCCACTAAAATCTTTCTGAAACCCTACCTCCTCCTTCCTCCTCCCACTCCCTTTTCTACCGCTTTGTTCACCATAAGTTGGCCGGGTATGCTCAGAAGTTGAGTCCCTTGCTCACTTAGCCACTGGATTCAAGCAAGCCTGGCTGAAGTCAGCTGAAATGCCAGAACCTGGTCATAGGAAGCTTGTTTCCGGTCCAGGGAAGGCATGGCTTGGCAGTTTGGGCTGGACTGTTCCCATGAGGTACAGGGTCAGACTGATTTGCATATGGCCATGCCTGAACTGGGGTGGCAGAGTGGGCTAAAGAACGGTGATGGATTCAACCCAGATCTGTTGAATAGGTGTGAGCGTTTGTTGGTTCAGATGCTCCGTCCATCACCACCCCCTTTTGTACCGCTTTGTTCACCATAAGTTGGCAGGGTATTCTCAGATGTTGAGTCCCTTGCTCACTTTGCCACTGGATTCAAGCAAGCCTGGCTGAAGACGGCTGAAATGCCAGAAACCGGTCCTAGGAAGCTTGTTTCCGGTCCAGGGAAGGCATGGCTTGGCAGTTCGGGCTGGACTGTTCCCATGAGGCACAGGGTCAGATTGATTTGCATATGGCCATGTCTGAACTGGGGTGGCAGAGTGGGCTAAAGAATGGTGATGGATTCAACCCCTATCTGTTGACTGGGGGTGAGTGTTTGATTGGTTCAGATGCTCCGTCCATCACCACCCCCTTTTGTACCGCTTTGTTCGCCATAAATTGGCAGGGTATGCTCAGACGTTGAGTCCCTTGCTCACTTTGCCACTAGATTCAAGCAAGCCTGGCTGAAGACGGCTGAAATGCCAGAAACCGGTCGTAGGAAGCTTGTTTCCGGTCCAGGGAAGGCATGGCCTGGCAGTTCGGGCTGGACTGTTCCCATGAGGCCCAGGGTCAGATTGATTTGCATATGGCCATGTCTGAACTGGGGCGGCAGAGTGGGCTAAAGAATGGTGATGGATTCAACCCAGATCTGTTGACTGGGTGTGAATGTTTGATTGGTTCAGATGCTCCGTCCATCACCACCCCCTTTTGTACCTCCTTGTTCCCCATAAGTTGGCAGGGTATGGTCAGACGTTGAGTCCCTTGCTCATTTTACCACTGGATTCAAGCAAGCCTGGCTGAAGACAGCTGAAATGCCAGAAACCGGTCCTAGGAAGCTTGTTTTAGGTCCAGGGAAGGCATGGCTTGGCAGTTCGGGCTGGACTGTTCCCATGAGGCACAGGGTCAGACTGATTTGCATATGGCCATGTCTGAACTGGGGTGGCTGAGTGGGCTAAAGAATGGTGATGGATTAAACCCAGATCAGTTGACTGGGGGTGAGTGTTAGATTTGCTCAAACGCTCCGTTCATCATCCCCTTTTGTATTGCTTTGTTCGCCCTAAGTGTGGCAGGGTATGCTCAGATGTTGAGTCCCTTGCTCACTTTGCCACTGGATTCAAGCAAGCCTGGCTGAAGACGGCTGAAATGCCAGAAACCGGTCCTAGGAAGCTTGTTTCCGGTCCAGGGAAGGCATGGCTTGGCAGTTCGGGCTGGACTGTTCCCATGAGGCACAGGGTCAGATTGATTTGCATATGGCCATGTCTGAACTGGGGTGGCAGAGTGGGCTAAAGAATGGTGATGGATTCAACCCCTATCTGTTGACTGGGGGTGAGTGTTTGATTGGTTCAGATGCTCCGTCCATCACCACCCCCTTTTGTACCGCTTTGTTCGCCATAAATTGGCAGGGTATGCTCAGACGTTGAGTCCCTTGCTCACTTTGCCACTGGATTCAAGCAAGCCTGGCTGAAGACGGCTGAAATGCCAGAAACCGGTCGTAGGAAGCTTGTTTCCGGTCCAGGGAAGGCATGGCCTGGCAGTTCGGGCTGGACTGTTCCCATGAGGCCCAGGGTCAGATTGATTTGCATATGGCCATGTCTGAACTGGGGCGGCAGAGTGGGCTAAAGAATGGTGATGGATTCAACCCAGATCTGTTGACTGGGTGTGAATGTTTGATTGGTTCAGATGCTCCGTCCATCACCACCCCCTTTTGTACCTCCTTGTTCCCCATAAGTTGGCAGGGTATGGTCAGACGTTGAGTCCCTTGCTCACTTTACCACTGGATTCAAGCAAGCCTGGCTGAAGACAGCTGAAATGCCAGAAACCGGTCCTAGGAAGCTTGTTTTAGGTCCAGGGAAGGCATGGCTTGGCAGTTCGGGCTGGACTGTTCCCATGAGGCACAGGGTCAGACTGATTTGCATATGGCCATGTCTGAACTGGGGTGGCAGAGTGGGCTAAGGAACGGTGATGGATTCAACCCAGATCTGTTGACTGGGTGTGAGTGTTTGATTGGTTCAAATGCTCCGTCCATCACCACCCCCTTTTGTGGCTGCATCCCACTCCCCCAGCGCTCCTATTGACCTACCCCCACCCATTAAAGCCTGCTGATCGCTTCCCTGTCACTCCAAGGCATATGGCTCTCCCTTTCAACCCATGCCTGGAATAGCATATTCCTGACCGAAACATGGATCAGGGACTCCTCCAACCCTGACCTCAGCCTGCTGTACTGCCAGAATATCGCTTCACAGGAATTAACAGAACTAAAAACAAGCTTGGGGGAGGGATTGCAGTGATTCTTAGGCAAGGATGGGAGATATCCTCTAGAAATATTCCCAAAATTAACCCTTTGGAAGCCATGTACTTTTGTATCTCCTCCACTTCCAATCTGGTGCTTGCTGGAATTCTTACCTATAGACCCCCCAGCTCCCCACCTCAACACCTCGTAGACTTCTTTGACATTGTGGCTGACCTCTCACTGAATCATGCGCACTTCACTGTCCTTGGCGATTTTAACCTTCACGTTGATGACACTGGCTGCCCCATAACCAGCCAACTTGTTGATGCTTTGAATGGCCTTAATCTTACTCAGAATGTGAAGGAAGGGTCCTACTCATCGGGCTGGACACACCCTAGATCTATTGCTAACTAATAATCCCAATCTCCTTACCGCTGCTCCCTTGCCGCTACCCTGTTCAGACCAATTGTTGATTTCCTTTAGCTTAATCACCACCCCACGTCCAAGTATGCCTTCCCTTCCCAGGAGCATAGCAGGAAATGGTGCAGAGTCTCCTGCTCCTCCCTGGCCTCTGCCCTTGGCAGCTACCTGCCACGGGTAAGTGGTGATATGGATCATGATGTTACCACCTTTAATGACTGACTCTCCTCTGCACTTGATACGGTTACTCCTATCCAACCCCTTGCATCCTCTAGACTAAAACCTTCCGCCCTGTGGTTCACTCCCGCACTACGCACCACAAAAAGTCAGTGCAAAAAACTAGAGCGAAGTTGGAGACTCACGTATAACAATGAGCCTAAACCTACTTACATAGAGCCTCTATCAAGAACTTTCATAGACAAAAGCGCGCTGAAATGAAAGACTATTTTGTTAATAAAATTAACTCCACTAGCAACTCTTCTTAATCCCTCTTTAAAATTGTAAAAGGTTTCACTAAGCCTGCCACGCTGTCTAGTAGGATTCCCCCGACCCATGAACTCTGCGATGGCCTCTCAGACTTTTTCTATGAGAAAATTGTGGACATCTATTCTACCTTTAACCCCTCCCAGCAACCCCCGTAACAGACCACGGGAATTACTAAGACCAATGCCCAATCACTCACCTCCTTTGCCCCTATCCCCCTTGAAGTTGCTCTCCAAAAATGGCTCACCTGTAAATCTGGTTCACCGAAAGACTTCTGCCCGGCCTCTCATTTTAGTTCAGTTGCCCCCTCATCATTTACCCCCCCTGAACACCTGAACACCATTTGGAATACCTCATTACAGTCTGGTGTCTTCCCTTCTGCCTGGAAACATGCCATGCTAATTCCTATTCTAAGAAAACCTGATGCTGATACTTCGGTCTCTAAAAACGACAGCCCCATCTCCCTTCTTCCCAAACCGGCTAAGGTCCTCGAAAAAATTGTCCAACAGCAACTCGCGACCTACCTTGAATCCGGCCACCTTCTTCACGATTCCTAATCCAGTTTCAGACCCGGTTTTAGCACAAAGACCGCTCTGTTGGAGGTGTCGAAAAATATCCGCGAATGTGTGGACACAGGCGAGGCAGCAATGTGAGTGCTCCTCAACTTGTCCGTGGCTTCCGACATGGTCTCCCATAACATCTTGATAGAGAGACTCCTCAGCCTCAGAATCCAGGGCCCCCCTTATCATGGATTAGATCTTTTTTAACTACCCATTCTCAAATGGTTTTTCTGCAGCCTTTTGTTTCCAGCGAGAAGCCTCTTTACTGTGGCGTCCCCCAGGGCTTGTCACTTAGCCTTTTACTTTTTAACATTTACCTATCCCCCCTGGCTAAAGTAGTTGAATCTTGTGGAGTCCGAATGATCTCCTACGCTGACGACACCCAACTGGTGTTCTCATTCAGAGACCACTCCGAAGCTACCTTCTCCAATTTCAGACACTGCTTGCTTAACATCTCCTCCTGGATGGCCCTTAGCACCCTCAAACTAAATTCTGATAAAACGGAGGTGATGTTCTTCAATCAACCCAGCCCCACTCCTTCCTTCTGGTGGCCTGCAGAACTGTATCCCCCTTCGGAACCGGTGCCACCGGCAAGGAATCCAGGTGTCAGGTTCAATAGCGAACTTTCTTGTAAAAATCAAATCGATCAAGTTTCTGCAGCCTGTTTCGGGAAACTACATATGATCCGAAAAATATTTCCCTTCCTCCCTCAGGACTCTCACCAGACCGTTGTCCACGCACTCATCACCTCCTACCTAGACTACGCCAATAGTCTGTTCGCTTCATTATCGATTAGAGCATTCATGTGGTGGTTCCTGGGAGATTTTTTGTCACCCCCTTTGAAAACTGGAGCAAGAGGCTATGAGCGGGCGATGCAGTTCTTTTCTAATATTTTCTAATATGGATGAGTAAAGCAGGGATAATTAGATGGCCCAAAATACTGGACCAGGCCAGGAGCCCCATCCCTGTGTCCCTTTGTGATTTGTTTTTCGATTAAGGCCTGGACAGCGCTGGACAGCGCTACCTGCAGTCTTCCTCGTACGCGTGGAATTGGTCTGGTGATATTGGGCATTAAAGTGTTCGTATAAAAAATGGTAGCACACTGGCTCTGAAATGTAGGAAGAGGTCACCTTGTGAAAAGCACCCCCTAGACTATGTATGGTGCGCCAGAACTTTGCAGAGTTATTTGGCCTGATTTTTTGTTTGAATATCTTTTATTGCATTTTTTGTTTTAGTTATTCATTTGGCAAATATACAGATGCGGAGTAAAGTCATAATCAGTGTTTAATACAGTCAGTGCATATCTCTACAGTTGTCAAGTTACATTTGTATATACAAATAAGAGACACTATGATAAAGGCAAAGGTGGCGTACACAGTTATGACGAGAGTTATTTGGCGTGATATCATGTAAAAGTTTAGCCCAAAATGAATTCCAGATTTTCCTTCAATGTTCACTTTTTGCCACCTTCAGCTGTCTCCGCCCCTCTCTTAGTTTGCTTATTATTTTTGGGTCCATTGGTGACCTTTTGAGTTTTCTCCATAGAGAATGCTTTTTTGGCAATCCTTAGTGGATGACTGGAACCTTTCCCTTGTGAGGTAGGCAGATTTGCTTTGCCCTGTATCGGTTTATCAAACCAGTCTGCCAGTTTTTGGTGAACATTGACCCGCTAAGTATTGAATTCCCCTCTATTTTGTGGATGCTGGCTAATAGAAGCTTAACTTCTGCGACCAAAATCGGGAGGCAGTTGATGGTACACTTGATATGTTTTAGAGTGATTGTGCGCTTTCAAAGCCTTGGTCCACTACTGTGTTATGTTGGATCGGCTTTTCAGGGTGAAAACGGCCATTAGGAGCTCTTAATCCGAGGTGTTCAAGATTTCTTGGAGGACCCATCCTCTTGGGTCATCTTTGCCCACACCCGGGGCGGTCCTGAGGTGGTATAGCCCAATTGTCTTCATGTAACTGTGTTATCTCATTTGCCGGAAGATTGGTCTTTAGGCACAAGTTGAAGTGTCCTGAGATTATAATATCTGTGCTCGGGTTTTCTGATCTGAGCTTTAGTACTGTATTTGTATTTGTATTTGTATTTGTTTTTGTATCGCGCATAATTCACCCATTAGGTCTCGTAGCGCTGACAGATGGATAAAGACAGAACAGAACCAATATGTATGATGACTAAGGTTTAAAGAGCAAAGTTTTTAAGTTCTTGCGGAAAATAAGCAGATTGGGTTCTGCTCTCAGATCTAAGGGAAGTGAGTTCCAAAAAGAAGGACCGATTTTTGAGAAGCATCTGTCCCCGTTCCTCACTGTGCGGACTCTTGGCGTCTTTAGCAGTAATTGGTTGGAGGAGCGAAGATTTCTCATTGGGCTGTATCGGTGCAGTTTATCTCTGATATATGCTGGTCCATGTCCATTTAAGGATTTGTGGACTAGGCAGCAGACCTTAAATTTTATACGTCTGTTGACTGGTAGCCAGTGTAGTTGATTCAGACAAGGGGCGGACGGGGTTCTTGGTGGAAGGTCCAGTGCTAGTCTAGCCGCACTGTTCTGGATGGTCTGTAATTTAACTATATTTGAGGCATTTATATCTGCAAACAATGCATTGCCGTAATCCAGCCGGCTGGTTATTAAGCCTTGGATTAGTGGTCTTCTGCTAGTTAAAGGAAGCCATTTAAATATTTTTCTAAGGCTTTTCATGAGGCCTATACAGGTATGTACCACTTTGTTAACGTGTGGTTGCATTGTGAGTTGGTCATCCATTAAAATTCCTAAGTTTCTGACTGTATTTTTGGGTGGGGGGCATTGACCAAGTTCGCTGGGCCACCAGTCCTGTTTCCATATTTGGTGTGCCTTTCCGAACAGCATTATTTCGGACTTTTCTGCGTTAAGCATCAAAAAGTTCTCAGTCATCCATTTTTTAATGGCCACCATGCAGGCCTGAAATCTAGTTTTGGTGTCGCCTGGGTCGGGACCCATGGTGACCAGGATCTGTGTGTCGTCAGCGTACGAGACTGTTTGAAAGCCATGATCCCTGATTATCTTGGCTAGAGGGGACATATAAACGTTAAATAACGTTGGGCTCAAAATTGAGCCCTGGGGGACGCCGATGTTGTTATCTGTAGTATCAGACAGGAAGGGACCAGTTTTAACTCTAGATTTCCTGTCTGTCAGATAGCTTTGTAGCCAGCCCAGCGCCTTGCCTCCGACACCAACCCCCACCAGTCTCTCTATTAGTACTGTGTGGGAGATGGTGTCGAACGCTGCAGAGAGGTCCAACAGAATCAGGATTGCTGATTTCCCTGAATCAATGGCAAGGCGGATATTATCCACTATTTCGAGTAAAGCCGTTTCCGTACTGTGGTGGGCTCTAAAGCCTGATTGGGTGGCGTCTAGTATCTTGTTATCTTCTAGATGTTTCATTAATTGGGAGTTTATAGTTGCCTCCATCATTTTGCCAAATAGGGGGAGGAGGGCTATTGGGCGATAATTTGAAGGAGTTGAGTGGTTAGCATTGGTTTTTTTGATGATAGGCCTGATTGTCGCTTCCTTCCAGCTGCTTGGGAAGGTACTTTGTGCAAGAGACATATTAAAAGTATTGGTAAGTTCAGTTACTATAGCTGGCCCTATTTTAGCTAAAATTTGTGATGATGCTGAGTCGTTTGGGGATCCTGATTTAATCTTCCCTAGATTCTTTGTTACCATGTCTGTGGTGAAGGGGCTGAATTCTAATAGTTGCATGGTGTAAGTCGGATTCTTCATATTTGAAGGGTGCAGGGAGTGTGGAACATCTGTGTTGGGGGTGGGTTTAGGGAAGGTCATATATATATTATTTATTTTATCCTTAAAATATACGGATAGCTGGTTTGCCCATTCCTGGGATTCAGGTGCATTTGCTTGGCACGGTAAGGGATTCGTGAAATCTTTCACTATTTTGTATAGTGTTTTTTGGCAGCTCCCTGCTTGATCTATTTTGTCGGCGAGATAATTTTTTTTTGCTGTTGCAATGTTCGCCATATATTCATGATGGGAAGTTTTGTATTTAGTTTTATCATCTAGGTCTTTGGTTTTTCTCCAACGCCTTTCCAGAGCTCTAGTGGCTACTTTTAGTCTTTTCAGTTCTGGGGTGAACCAGGGACTGCTTTTTGTGGGGCATTTGGTAGGGCGTTTGGGGGCTATTTTGTCAAGGGTTTTTACAATGGCTTTGTCTAAGTCCACTGCCATCTGAGTCACCGATTGGGTGACAGGGGGAGGAATAAAGTGCCTCTGGAAAGTATCTGTCTGTATTTTTGACCATGATCTGGTCAGCCTCGATTGTTTAGGAGGTCTGGGGTTCTGTGAGTTTAGCTTGATAGAGAATTTTATAAGTGAATGGTCGGTCCATAATACAGGGATGAGATCATTAATGGATAATTGTTGCGAGTTAGAGCAGATGATATCGAGGCAGTGTCCGGCAATATGCGTCGGGCCAGTCTCTAGTATTTTCAGGTCTAATGCATGTATACTGTTGCGCAATTCAGCAGTATAGTGATCCGTTTGACATTCTAAGTGGTAGTTTATGTCTCCTAATAGCAAGAAGTTTTTACATGCGAGGACATGGGGTGTGAGAATGTCTAGCATTTGGGTGGAGAAATTCGCTTTTGAGGTGGGGGGTCTATAGACCAAGGCACCCTTCCAGGATTCCGCGTTATTGAGTAACAGGGAGAAAAATAAAAATTCGCCCCAAGGCGCTAAATGAGTCTCTATGATGGTAATTTTTATGTGCTCTTTAAATATAATGGCGGTGCCGCCACCTCTTTTAGATTTCCTATCCAGTCTAATGATCTTATAACCCTCAGGTAAGGCTATGGCTATATCTGGGGTGGAGTGGTCTTGAATCCATGTCTCTGTTATGAAGAATAGATCAGGAGCCTCTTGATCGAGCACAGCCCAGATTTGTATGGAGTGCTTTGGGAGGGAGCGCACGTTGCCATAAATGCATGTTAGGACAGGAGATGTGGTTGTTTGGGGGGGTTTTGTTGGGCCGGTGTTTAAAGCTAGTAGCTGATCCTTCGAATAGGTGATCATTCTAAGGTGTTGGCTGTAGTACCTGGGGTACGGACGAGCGTGGTGTCGTGCGTCGGTTCCCAGGCGGTGACAGGCGAGGACAGGCCTTGACTTTGACGCGACTTAGACGCGCCGCACGCGCGCCGCTGCGCGTGTCCGCTCTGCGCACTCACTTTTGAAGTGTGGTGGGCGGGACCTCGCGCCGATCAGGCTAGACCGCTGACCGGTGGTAGCCGGGAGTGTACAGGCAAGCAAAAACACTATTAGGCTTCTCAGTGTTATGCCCCCCAATGCTGTGTACAATTAAGCAGTTGTTCTGGCGGTTTCCGTTGCGACGCTGTCGTCGTTCGTGAGATGCTCTCAGCAATTTTAAACAAGTAGTACAATTAAAATAATTTCCGTGCAAGTTTTAAAAATGTGTCTTGTCTTGTCTTGTCTTGTGATTGTCAGTTCCTTGATGATTGCTGACCTTGAGCCTGAATTTGGATGCATATAGACATTTATCAGGGTTAGGCTCCTTGACTGGCCACTGTCTGTTCTAGGCAAGGTACTGACTTCTTGAAGCTGTGATGTATCGCTCACTTGTACCCAAGAGCGAATTGCGCTATTGGGCAATACGTATTTTGGAAGGCCTACACTGCTGCGGCCAAAGTTCCTTTGTTTAGATGCAGGCACGTGATGGTTTATGTACTCTTCTAGTTGATGTGCCGTCTGAAGCCATGTCTCTTTTCGTAAGATGATTTAGAAGGAGCGTAAGTACGTTGTGGTGCCCTGATCGTTATTAGCCAGACGGTCGATGTTCCAGGAGCATATCTTAAGTGGGCGAATGTACGTTGTGGCAGCTGCTTTGTCACCTGAGCAGTCAGGTGGAGTTCAGGGTCCCAGAAAGCCATGCCCAGTTTTCTGCTCCCACAGGGTCAGCAAGTTGGATTTTTTGGCCACCCATTATGTCCCTTGAACTGTAAACTGAGGTTTTGCTTAGGACGCCTCTGAGGACCGAGTAAACCAATCTTAGTTGCGCCGTTGAACTAGCTGCATCTGACGAGCTGTCAAGGATGTGACGGTAACCCGATTCCTTGAAGGGAGTGATAGAGATACCCCACTGCTTGAAGATGTCTGTGTAGCCCAGGATTTTAGAGGGTAGCTCCGTGGATCTCCAGGTGACTTGGTTGATTCATTGATCTGACCATGCACAGGTGCGATGAACTCAACAGATGCATCTCATGGGATGTGACTTTTTCCATCGGGCCCGTTGCTTGGATTAGCTTCAGGATGTTTAGGATATCAAATGTGCCTTTCAACTTGTATTCCGGGTACAATAGTGTATAGATAATTGGTGCTTGTTATTGCCTTATGTATATTTGATTCATAACAGGGGGTGGTGATGGACAGAGTATCTGAATTAAGCAGAACACTCCTACCCAGTCAAAAGATCAGGGCTTGATCCATCACCGTTTATTAGCTCACTGCACCATCCCAGTTCAGAACCCGGCTACAAGCAAATTAGTCTAGCCCTGGCCCAGTGCATCATGGGAACAGGGCAGACCAAACTACCGAGCCAATTCTTTACTGGAAAGGAAACAAGCTTCCGGGGACCGGTTTCTGGCATTGCAGCCGTCTTCGGCCCGGCTTGCTTGAATCCTGATGGTGCAGTGAGCAAGGGACTCACATCTGAGTATACCCTTCCACACTTGTGGTGGCCAAAACGATTCATAACAGGGGGTGGTGATGGACAGAGTATCTGAATTAAGCAGAACACTCCTACCCAGTCAAAAGATCAGGGCTTGATCCATCACCGTTTTTTAGCTCACTGCACCATCCCAGTTAAGAACCTGGCTACATGCAAATTAGTCTAGCCCTGGCCCAGTGCATCATGGGAACAGGGCAGACCAAACTACCAAGCCAATTCTTTACTGGAAAGGAAACAAGCTTCCGGGGACCGGTTTCTGGCATTGCAGCCGTCTTCGGCCCGGCTTGCTTGAATCCTGATGGTGCAGTGAGCAAGGGACTAACATCTGAGTATACCCTTCCACACTTGTGGTGGCCAAAACGATTCATAACAGGGGGTGGTGATGGACAGAGTATCTGAATTAAGCAGAACACTCCTACCCAGTCAAAAGATCAGGGCTTGATCCATCACCGTTTTTTAGCTCACTGCACCATCCCAGTTCAGAACCCGGCTATATGCAAATTAGTCTAGCCCTGGCCCAGTGCATCATGGGAACAGGGCAGACCAAACTACCAAGCCAATTCTTTACTGGAAAGGAAACAAGCTTCCGGGGACCGGTTTCTGGCATTGCAGCCGTCTTCGGCCCGGCTTGCTTGAATCCTGATGGTGCAGGGAGCAAGGGACTCACATCTGAGTATACCCTTCCACACTTGTGGTGGCCAAAACGATTCATAACAGGGGGTGGTGATGGACAGAGTATCTGAATTAAGCAGAACACTCCTACCCAGTCAAAAGATCAGGGCTTGATCCATCACCAGTTTTTTAGCTCACTGCACCATCCCAGTTCAGAACCCGGCTACATGCAAATTAGTCTAGCCCTGGCCCAGTGCATCATGGGAACAGGGCAGACCAAACTACCAAGCCAATTCTTTACTGGAAAGGAAACAAGCTTCCGGGGACCGGTTTCTGGCATTGCAGCCGTCTTCGGCCCGGCTTGCTTGAATCCTGATGGTGCAGTGGGCAAGGGACTCACATCTGAGTAGTTGACTGGGTAGGAGTGTTCTGATTAACTCAGATACTCTGTCCATCACCACCCCCTTTTTGAAATTATGTATATTTGGCCATCTTGGAGACTTACAGGTATATTGTTTGCCTGCTTTGGGGCAGGTTGATGTGTTAGACTGGGTTCACTTAAAAAGTGAGGACCAGGTCAGAGACTGCTCCTACTAGGCTGAGACAGGTGCTCGTCAATCCCAGAGTTGAGATGGTCTGATTGCTGGGATCTGAAGAAAGGCTTCCTACAAGCATATTAGATTCCAGACCGGATCATGCATGTTTGAGAGGAAAGTTGATTACAATACTGGGCTCCTTTGGTCTCGCTGAGGCTATGTCAGTGAATTGGATCGTCCATCACTCATGCCGGGCTGCTCGACTGGGTTAGGTCCTTGCCCCGGGTGGTGTCTTCATGGTTCCGCGTTTTAATTGGGGGTAGGGCGCCAAATTGTACTTTATGGTTTGGGTTTTGTTGCAGCCTTTTCTCCTTTTTGCTCATTTACTTTTAGGGTCAGCTTCTTCCGTGTTATGACCGGGTGAGGGTGTAAGATTGGGCCCAAGGCTTTTGGCCAAGACAGTCGCTTGTGAGCAGCTGCTGTTCGCACTGTAGTCTGTTGTAGCCAAGTACTGAAATGTGCCAGCTTCAGCAGCCCCATCTGCCCCACGTAATGGCTCCTCTTGGAGGTTTTTAGTTGGATTGTTGCCTCCATACAAGGTCCTGCCTCTGGGGATTGGGAGTTTTACATTGCTTAATTCTTTCAGCTCTCCCACAAGCTTTGCCATCACCTCCGGGAGCGCACTTAGTTTGCCTAGGACTGGCGAGCAGATGCAAGCTTGGCTTTGGTGCTCAGCATCCGCCTGGGCCCATTTTATCAGGTTGTTCAGGTTTGTTATCTTTTCATCAATGCTGGCGACTTAAACAGCCAAAGTGTTTGATAGGGTTATCTGCATGTTCAATTTGATGGCTTGGAACGACATTGCATCCAACGACCTCTGTAGGATGCATAGAGCTGTGGTCCAGGCCGACTCCTGTTAAGCCTTGTTTTCCTCATTTGGGGTGGCTGGGGGGCCTCTTTTCCATATGATGAGAGCATGATTTCCCATTACTTGGATCGAAGGTAGGATAGGTTCCTTTTCAAAATGATAGGAGTCTTCCTCATATGAAGACAGTTGAGGTTGTCTATTTCCCCATGGTGTTCCACTATCCGACTTGTTCGTGGTGTCCCTGAGCAGTGGTTGTTGCTCTGTTTGTTCCACTAGTTGCTAGATTGTCATGGCAGGGATTTCCTTCTCGCCGTAGGTCGCCACTTCCTGTCTTCTTTTTCCTCTTCTATCCTGGAAATTAGGTAGGATAAGTTATCTCTGCCCAGTGAAGAGTTGAGTAGAGGCTGCATGAAAGAAGGATGAGAAATCTTGCTTTTTCTTTAGATTTAAATACCAGCATATGTAAACTAATTTGAAAGGTTTTGGTATGTCAAATTATCATTACAATGGACATTTGGGTTGAGTCGGGTTCACTAATACCATTTGTTTGGATAAAGTTTTGAGAAAAAGTGAAGCAATGTTGCATTGATACCATCAGAAATGAATCTCGTAGAATTTGGAGAATGGTCTATAAATATTTAGGATGGTTGTTGCTTTTGTGAGTTATAAAGTATATACACAAATAATAATGTAGCCATATGGGGTCTAAGCATACATGGTAAAAAGATGGAAGAGCACTGCCTCACACCTCAGCGTGCACTTTTCCCCATTGCCTTATGGTACATGATGTACAAATGCAGTACAATTTGTGCTGACCTTAGTTGTAGTCTGTAGTTCTTCACCTTCTTGTGTTTAGTGGTTCTGTATATCTCTAGAAATGCGTTTCTGGGTTTTAGCCCCTCATCAATAGAGAGCAACAGGTATTTTTCTGGGGTTGCTGTAAATGCTGACAAAGTCCTCTCAGGTCTCAATACCAATCACAGGCACACAGGTGCATCAACCAGAGCTTGTCAACTCGTTGGCTCAAGGAAGCATTTTTAAACAGAAAACAAGTGGGAGCACGCTGCCTCACACTTCAACATGCAGTTCTCCCCATTTCATTATGGTAAATGCAGTACAACTTTGCTCTTACTTCAGTTGTAGTCTGTAGTTTTCCACTTTAGTGGGTGCAGCTAGTGCTGAATATCTCTAGACATATGTTTCTGGGTTTAACCCTCCATCAGTAGAGAACAGCAGGCTTTTTTCAGGGGTTGCAAGAAATGCTTTCAAAGTCCTCTCAGGTCTCAGTACCACTCACTGGCATACAGGTGCATCAACTAGAGCTCATCAGCTAGCTCGCTCAAGAAAGCCTTTTTAAACAAGAAACAGGTGGGAACACACCTCCTCACACTCCAGCATGCAGTTTGCACCATTGCATTATGGTAAATGTAGTACACATTTTGCCCTTACTTCAGTTGTAGTCTGCCAGTTGTAGCTAGTGCTGTATATCCCTAGGCATATGTTTCTGAGCTTAGCCCTTCATCAGTGGAGAGCAGCAGGCTTTTTTTCTGGGAATACATGTCTAAAGGTAACAGCACTACCTGCACCAACTTTGGTGAAAAACTACAGCAATTTTTCAGTGAGCGTACAGCATTTACCAAAATGCAATGGGGTGAACTGTGCTGGGATGAGAGGGAATGTACTCCCTCCCTCCTCGTGTTTAAAAGGGTCCCTTCCGCTAACAACTGAAGAGCTCCCCTGGGATGCACCTGTGTGAATTTGGAGCTGCACTACAACCTGTGGAGACTTGGCCAGCATTTCAGAAGCCCCCGAATATTTTTCTCTGCTCTCTACTACTTTTGCTCTCTACCAATAAAGGGATAAAGATAGAAATACATGTCTAGAGATAACAGCAGTACCTGCACCATGTTTGGTGAAAAACTACAACAATTATGAAGTAAGCGTACTACTTTTACTAGAATGCAATGGGGTGAACTGTGCTGGGATGAGAGGCAGTGTGCTCACTTCTCCCATGTTGTTTAAAAGGTTCCCTTGAGCCAACAAGCTGACAAGCTCAACTGGGTTGAGCCTTTCAAGTGGTACTGTGACCTGTGAAGACTTGGCAGCATTTCAGCAACTCCCAGATGACTTTTTTCTGTTACTACTTTTGCTCTCTACTGATGAAGGGTTAAAGCAAGAAACATGTGTCTAAAAAATAACTGCACTACCTGGACCAACTTTGGTGAAAAACGACAGCAAATTTGAGATAGCTGTACTGCATTTACCACACTGCAATAGGGAGAACTGTGCTGGGATGAGAGGCAGTTTGCTCCTGCCTCATGTGTTTAAAAGATACTCCTGAGCCAATGAGCTCACCAGGGATGCCCCCTTGTGCCTGTGGAGTGGTACTGTGACCTGTAAAGACTTGGGAAGCATTTCAGTGACTCCAGATCACTTTTTGTCTGCTCTCCACTACTTCTGCTCTCTACTGATAATGGGATAAACCCAGAAACACATGTCTAGAGATACAGCACTATCAGCACCAACTCTAGTAAAAAAACGACAGCATATTTTAAGTCAGTGCATTGCATGTGTCACAATGCATTGGGGTGAACTGTTCTGGGATGAGAGGCAGTGTGCTCCCTTCCCCCATGTGTTTGAAAGGCTTCCTTGAGCTGCGAAGCTCACCAGGGATGCCTGTGGATTTGTACTGTGACGTGAAGACTTAGGCAGCATTTCAGCAGCCCCAGATTACTTTTTATTGCTCTCTACTACTTCTGCTCTCTACTGAGGAAGGGCTAAACCCAGAAATACATGTCTAGAAATAACAGCACTATCCGCACTAACTTTGGTGAAAAACAACAGCAATTTTGAAGTAAGTGTACTGCATTTACCAGAAAGCAATGGGATAAACTTTGCTGGGATGAGAGGCAGTGTGCTCCATCTCCTTTGTGAGGGATCAATTCAAATTAAGTATAGTCCTGCACCCTGGTATTGAGTAATCTCAATATTTCTGTGGAATTAACTAAATATACTCTGGGGGAGACTATCTCCTCACAACTGGATTATTGTCACAATTATTGTGATATATACAAAGGATTTAACCCAAATTCATGTTGAAATAAAATGCAGTACTGGTCTGTCATAAAGTTTGCAATGTGTCAATGAGTATTAGACACACATTGAAGACTTGATTGTTGCTGATGTACAAAGGTGACTTTACCTAAATTGTTGACTCCAGAATGGGGCAGTCCAATTTTTGCTGCTATAAATGGGGCTTTGCATGTATTAGAAGATTTGAGATTCTTATACAAATATATCCTAACTGAAATAAACTCAATAATTATTGGGTGAATTATGTGAGACATTTTTATCAATCAAAACAGCTGCTTATCAACATCCTACCTCCTGAGCCATGTGCTGCAACAACATTTATGACCGATATTAGAGCATGCCCTTGGACTCGCTCCAACAAAGAATATGACCTAGAAATTTATATACCATCTAGTTCATGCAAATTCCATACAAGAACGTAATGATACTCATCTGTCTTGAAGGTAGTGGCATAACAGTCAGATGAGACAAATGCAAGTTTTCTAACAGATAAGGCAGAATGTTGGGTCATTTTTTAATTGCTAAGAGAATCAACATTAATTTACACAACTTACTCACTACAAACACCACTGCAAGGAACCTGGAAAATAAAAACCAACCGAGATCATTTGCAGGATTTACTCACGTTGTTTTAGAGGTTTTGATATACTTTTGGAACCATTGAATAAATTGTTACAGATGAATAAATGTTTTGAATGGAGAGAACAGAAAACAGTACGTTCTGCAAGGTTATGTAGGTTTATATAGGCTTGGCTGATGTTTAGCTTGAGTGCACTGCACAGTAACTATTCAGGCCACTTCAATTTGTTTAGGTGCTGTTGAAAGCCAGGTTGTTGATATTGAAGTGTACACTATTTCTTTGGGATCACACTCCTTTTAGGTGGTGAAGAATATTATTGGTCTATGTAGAATGAGGCCATTGTATGTTCATGGGTTGTTGACCATTTTGAAATGTTTCTTCGGGGTACTTAGATTTTTGTGATCAGCCATCAGTAAAATTGTTGTGAGAAACAAAAATGGACAAGGTTGTTTCCTGTTTGGTTTATCTATTAGCAAGTTTGCAACAGTATAATTTTATAACCCAATATCTATCTGCCAATAATAATGCATGTGCTAATTGTCTTTGAAGAATACCTGTCAAGAATTGTGATAATCGTGGGTACTGTGAAGTTGAGACGTGTGTTTCCTATGAATAATATTATGAAGAGAAGGAGATGTGTCCTTAGTGTTAATGAATGAGATATGGCTGCTAAGAAGGATGCTGTGTTAAAGAGAATGTCAGGTTTTATGGTGTGTATTTGGCTGTACAAAAGATTGCTGGAAGGTGATCTAAAGATCTTGTTGAAGTTGACGTTCGGAATGGTATTATTGTCAGGAATTGGAAGTGGTATTTTTAGAAGTAAATTTCAGGGGGGCATATATTGGGTTATATCTATGTGCGTTTATATACGTGTATATATGTACATGTTTGTTCTCTATATATAAATATGACTTTATAGTACCAAACATCACATTGCAGTGTTATAAAGCTCTCATTCTGATGGGACTGTTGAAAGAGCAAATGCACTTGGCAAAGCAAATATTCAAATGGCTCTTTCAACAGGTGTGGATGTTGAGAAGTTAATTATAAAGATATTTTGAAGTTTCGACATATGGGTTACACTGTCACAAATGTGACGGCTATCTCGCCCACTGTATTACAAGTGAATTACCTCCAAGGGCTCATGTAATATGGCAGACAGGATACTCATCACGTTTGTGATGGAGTAACCCCTCCACCGAACTCTAAATCAGACCTTCCATTACTATCTTGGTTCCTGTGTGGCTTTAGGACGGAAGGAGTCAGAATTGCAGCGTGTATGTAAATAAAATGTGAGCACGAGTAGAAAAAAAGATTACAGCGGTTGTGTCTTTAATCATTGAGTCACAGATATTGATTTGAAATTTGATCAACTTGTTAAAGTTATAAAAAATACTTAACAAGGACAAACGAAGATATTCAGTCTCACAATCTAGCATTACGTCTGATAAGAATTCACTGAAACTAGATGATGGTAAACAGTTGATGAACAGATTAATTTCTACTGTCTGTGAAAGTCAAGCCACAAAACATAACTGTGGAGCAGTAAATGCTGTTATGCTCATATTTGTGTTTCACCAAGTGATCATGTAGGGTCATCTGCTAAACATAGGAGACTTCTGGCACTATTTGATGCATTCACAGACCAGGCAGAGGGATTCCATGTATGCCCATTCTGTATTGACTAGATTTGCATTCTCTGGCGTGCACAAACATCCCTAGAGCAATGAGTGTATTCTTGGATTTCCCTCAACAATTTTACATATCTTTTCACACTATCTAATAATGCTGTTGCACTCGGTTAAACCTAGATTCAAGGGCTGCCAGAATATCATATTCCATGGAACCAACGATTATCATAGGAGGAAACACTGGTATTTGTGTCACTGCTTTCTTGAAGAAAGACATATGAAACAAGTGATAGATTTTTCAATGACATATGATGCTTAATTTGACAGCATCCACTCAAATCAGTCTCAGGATTTGGAACGGACCCACATGTTTAGCAACAATTTGGGATAGATCTAGTGGATGGAAAGGTAATCAGCAGAAAGCTACATTGAATCTCCAACTTTAAAAGCTTTGACCAGGACTACAATATCAAGCTACGAATGGGTCACAGCTAATTTCTGTACATTGCATATGCTTCACTGAGGAAGGTGAAAATACTAGAAGTCAAAAGTGAAGATGGAAACCAAGGACCCAAGGGAAAAGAAAAAGGGTAGTAGCCAAGGACGCTATGTAAAGTGATATTGTATTGAAATACATTACGGAATCAACTAAATTCATTGGTAAGGGTGGTGTGCAATAAAGCATTAGAGGTATTGTTCTAGAGTCTGATTCAATCTTTCTGTATTCTCTGCGGTCCGAGGATGGCAGCTGGTAGTCAGATAGTAATTTATTACTGAATTCTGTAGTAATAGTGCCAAAAACTGAACTGAATTTTAGAAATTGTTTCTCCCATTCAATCTTTAGGATTTGCTTTGGAATCCATGCTTTATATGTCTCTAAAATTGTCATGACCTGCAGTTGAAGTATAGGATTCTGAAGTCAATCAACTTCCTCCCATTAGAGATCAGACTATATCCCGAGGAGAACTAAGGGCTGTGAGTAGGCCGGGCATGGGGAAGGAGGAAGTGGTAGGACGGAGGGAGATAGATAGATAGATAGATAGATAGATAGATAGATAGATAGATAGATAGATAGATAGATACACAGACAGAAAGGTAGAAATATCTATATATACAGAGAGAGAGAGAGAGAGAGAGAGAGAGAGAGAGAGAGAGAGAGAGAGAGAGAGATAGAGAGATGGTCCTGAATGTGCTTGGTAGGACAGTCCATGGTGGAAAAGTATAAACAGAGCGTTGGCAATGGAAATTGACCCTCCTTGTCTGCATATGAAGACTCAGCACATGTTTTTCTAGACCTGAGTCCTCTTGTTTTGAGAGGCAGAACATTTCTGAGAACTAAACATCTGTACCTTTTCGTGTCCTCAAGCTACTTGATGGAATTTCTTTTAGTGATCACCCAGTATGGCTACCCAAAATGTATTTTCCTTTGTACCCAGAGCTGTGTTTGCTGTCAAGGCTGCAGCCAGGGCTTGTGCCCACCCCACCATGAGCGTGGAATCATTGCTGTACATGGCCTTCAGTTAGGCACAGTTCTGGTTGGCCACAGGGCCTGGCCACCCACTAGGTTCTGTGACCAACCCACTGCTGGGTGCCAAACCAATGCTGGGCCTAAATCTGCTGATGGTTGCCAACATGGGCAACCTACCGCTACTAGGTAGATTCTTGGCTTTAAGCAATTTGTTTTTTCCCATTCGTTTAATGGGAAAATTAGCTTCCCATCTTTCCATTTTTAAGGAAAATTTAATTTAACTAAGGAAGCCTGCTTTTACGGGGTTGGTGTAAATCCATTCATTCATTTTAGAGAAATAAGCACTTAAAATGTTGTTTGGTGAGTTTGAAAGGATTAACGCTTTTGTAAATCTCTGCCATTTACAAAAATGTATTTTTGTGGCGTGGAAACAAGTTCCACAGCCATGCCGAGATGCTAGACTGTAGGGAAGCAGGTGGGGGTGAGGGCACCCAGAAGTGTGAAAAATGGCACAAAAAAGTTTTGGTTTGTTGCGATAAAATGTTGATTTTATTGAAACACATAATCTTGTGGTCTCTATTTTATTAGCAGCAAAAAGAACATAATTATGTGCTGACAATCAGGATTTTCCTTAAAAATGGAAAAATGGGAAGCTAATTTTCCCATTAAAAATCTGTTCTCTAGTTTTTTCTGTATAAATGAGCATAATTTCCAGGCCTGTTACTTTCTGACAACTGTGATATGATGTGACTACCTCAACAGTCATAAAAACCTGTAACCCCACACTAAGGGGCTCATTATGATGGTAGAAGGAACACCACAGCCGGGCTAGCTATGGCGGTTCTTAAGCCATCACATGGTGATGTACCCACTGCCAAATTAGGATGGCGGTGGGTACCGCGGCGGATGGAAAGTCCGTCCGTAGCTTTTCAGTCAGTGTCAATTGCACTGATTGCCAGGTGGGTGGAGCAGGGCCACTAATATAGTGGAGGTGCCTAGCAGGCACTGTCCGTCATATTAAGATGTGGGTTGTAGGACTGCGATCAAACACAATAAAGTATTGGTGTTGGGGGATCTGAATTTACATCTAGAGGATCCTCTACAAAAGGAGGCAGAGGATGTCCGTCTAGTTCTACAAGAATTACAACTGGACTTGCTAAGTGTTGCTGCCACACATGAGAGGGGTCATTGTTTGGACCCCATCTTCGCCAGTTGGGACATGATAAAGGCACTTACCCCCTGTCAGCTCCCTTGGACCGACCACTTCTTGGTCCCTTTCCAATGCTCTTACCAGCCATATAGGGCCGCTGAGAATGGGATTAAGAATGTCATGAGACGTAAATGGAGACAATATTCTCAAGAGAACTTCATATGCGCCATCCAGAAAGCGCAACCACCGCTTGCCACGAACAGTGATCAGGCCAATAATGAATTTAATCAGCTTGTGACTGTCACCCTGGATGAGATAGTCCCCATGAGTAAGGGTAAAACCAGAGAAGGTAGACAATGCACTGCCCCGTGGTTTACTCCGGGACTCCAGCAAATCAAGTCTAATTGTAAAAAACTTGAAAGGAGCTGGAGAAGGAACCCGAGCGAACTGGGTAAAAACAATTATAGCTTAGCACACAGAAGCTATCAGTACGCGGTGCGTAGAGCTAAAGCCAAATATTTCCAGACACGCATTGAGGCCGCCGAGAGCTCCTCACGCGAACTGTTCAAAATATACAAGGAAATATCATTAGTCTCCAGCTCTAACACCCCCCTAAGGGCTACCGTGGAGGGGTGCAATAGAGTCGCTAACTTCTTCTCCAACAAAGTCAAAACCATTTATGCCTCTTTCAGCCAACAACCAGGAAAGGGCACAGACTTTAGAGCAGGCGGTTCGCCGATGGCGTCTGACTCTTCGTTGCAAACTTTCGAGGTACCTGCCGCTGACAGGCTAATAAAGATCTGTCGCAGCGTGAAGTCTGGTTCCCCCAACGACCCGGCACCGGCCTGGGTCATCTCAGAGGGTCTTGTAGCCCTGGAACCATATATCAGACATGTCTTACAGACCTCCTTTTCCACTCAACGAGTCCCGGGGGAGTGGAAAAAGGCCATAGTACTGCCAATAAGGAAAAAACCGAATGTAAGCATCGAGGTGCTGGAAAACCTCCGACCTATTTCCTTATTGCCATATGTGGCGAAAGTTGCTGAGAAGGTGGTCAACGCTCAGCTCATTGAGCACCTGGAGAGAGGGAACCTACTTCATCCCTCACAATCAGGATTTAGGGCAGGCTACTCAACTGAGACAGCCCTCCTACGTGCTACTGAGACTTTAAGAGCAGGGGCGGATGCAGGACATACAATGGCCCTGATCATGCTCGACCTCAGCGCGGCTTTTGACACCGTAGCGCATTCCATCCTGCTACGGTGTCTGAATGAAGCTGGGGTCGCTGGTCCCGCGCTGTACTGGTTACAATCGTTTCTCACAGAAAGATGTTTCCAGGTACAGCAAGGGACATGTCGTTCGGTAGAGATGCCACTAGACCAGGGAGTGCCGCAGGGCTCAGCCCTGAGCCCTACTCTTTTTAATCTTTACATGGCCTCCCTGGCGAAGGTGGTACAATCATTCGGGGTGGAATTGGTATCATATGCCGACGACACCCAGTCGTTGATTTCTCTATCGCAGAATACCACCAACACCCCCACCAACTTTAAGTCCTGTATGCAGGCGCTAGCTGAGTGGATGGACTCTCACTGCTTAAAACTCAATGGCTCTAAGACAGAGGTGCTGGTAGTGGGGGGAAAAAGCAAAAGCTGGTCAGCCGAGTGGTGGCCTTCGTGTCTTGGCCCTACTCCTGTACCGTGTGAAGAGGCTAAGAATCTAGGAGTTTGGATCAACCCCTCCCTCTCCTGTGATGGCCACATAAGGCGTCTTGTGGGCAAATGTTTTGTAGTATTGAAGACCCTAAACAAAACCTTAGACCTCCTACCCATAGCGGCCAGAAGGACACTGACGCAGGCTTTGGTGACCTCTCGGATGGACTATGGAAACATCTTGTTCCTAGGGTCCAACGAGGGCTGCCTTGGTCGCCTGCAAGTTATCCAGAATTCCGCCGCTAGACTGGTGCTAAGAAGACCCAGGAGAGCAAATTCTCAGAAGGCTCTGGATGCGCTTCACTGGCTGCCTGTGAAGAAACGCGTGCTGTTCAAATGCCTCCTCTTCTGTCACCGAATTGTCTGGGGCAGGTCGCCCGCCTACCTTAGGGACTTAGTCAGCCGCTACGAACCAACAAGGACCCTCCGGTCGGTGGGTACCGGGCTGCTGACAATTCCTAGGATAAGGAAGGCCAGAATGGGTGGACGATCTTTTGCTTTCCAAGCCGCTCAACATTGGAACAAACTCCCTCCTGCTCTGAGACTGGAGAGCAGTGAAGCGATGTTCAGGGCAAAGCTAAAAACACAACTTTACGCCGAGTAGGGACAAAGGCTCATATTGGTGATCGTTAGGAGCTCTTAGCGCGGGGACACGCCGAGATGGCGTTACTGGGCGCTTTATAAGCTCTTTTATTATTATTATTATTATTATTATTATTAGGAGGCCTTTCCATGACGGCGATGCCGCCATGGAAAGGTTGGCAGGGATTGGCTTGGAGGCCTGCTGCGAGCCTTGGTGCCTGCCACGTGGTGCAAAGAATTGCGGTGCATGCACCTTTATCATTGCAGACAGTGCTCCGCCCGAAATGATAAAGGCCCAGTATGCGCGGGTGCATCATAATAGCAGTGGTGGGATGCTGCATGTCTGGCGGGCGGTCCCAAACACCGCTATGGTGGCAGGAGGACCAAGTCTGCTCGCCATCATAATGAGCCCCTAACTTCGCAGTGGAGCCAAACTGATGTGTCTTAGACTACGGAATAATCTTGTTTAGTGACTTAAAGGTAACAAGCTGAATTCTATAAACTAGGAAGCAGATTTATAAACATAAATAAATAAATCAATACAAACTGACAAATAAATTAAATGGATTATGAAAGGGGCAGACTCGGACCGGTTAATCTTGCAGTCCTGAAAAAAACTGAGGTCATTAGTGACTTTATACCCGAGAGATAAACAAAATGACAATGTTTGCTCAACAGGCTCTTCAGCCATTTTGTGATCACCTCTATAACTCACAGCAGATCTGGCATGTCTGGAGCTTTTGATTACATTGATGATTTACAAAAAAAATTCTGACATAATCTGTTTCCCATCTTGGTTAATAATTTGGGGTCCAGCGTGGGCAATAATTTGTGTTCTTGTTTGGCTTGGTGTAAATGTGAATGTATGTTTGGTTCATAAGACAAAAACTAACGCCTCTCCTATATTATTTTAAAGGTAGTACACAAGACCAAGTACATCACATTTCTAAAACTCGTGTAATAATCAGCAGCGAGGACCAATGCGGCATTTGATTTGCCATGTTTAAAGTCAGATTTATGACATAAAATTCCGCTGCACTGTAGATGGTTTATACAGACGTATATATGACTTATTCGGTATCTTTATAAATGGTAAGGACGTTTTTGAATTGCCACTTTCAAAAAGACATCTAAAAACCAATGATAGCGTAATTATTTTTAATGTTACTCATCTGAAGATTGACTTTCTTTTCTAAATCTCTTAATCAAAATCAGCGAAAATGATCCTTTGAGTTTCCCTTCCCCACTGACTGTGTTAAGTTAGACGCAATACGGAAAATAGATTAAAACAGGGTTATTCTATAAAATGGAAGCACCACCAGGTACACGTCTTCCAGTTCCGGTTGACTTCTCACAACTGTCCCTCTTGGATCACGGTCACGATCAGATGTTCTATTCTAGAACAACATGATTGCGCCGTGAACCAAAACATTCAAACAATAACATTATAAGTAAACAACAAATTTTCCCCTTTTAATAAAACAAAAACAAACAAACAAAAAAAACATATAACAAACTTGTTTTTGATAAAAGAGACAATGCGACACCCATCCTGTTTTTTTCCGAGGACGTTTGCCGATCAGTTCATTCACTTATTGTCAACAGAATCATTGCAAGCATCAGGGGCAACCACAGTATTTTCTACTATTTCATCCTCACCAAATACATTCTGTGAACCAAAATTATTTGCATAAATAGTTCCACGTTCAAGGTCACCAGACATATTTTGACAATTGCTCTCATAGTCCTCTTTATCTGCTTTAAGAACAGCTATTCTGCTCAAATCCCACACCCTTCCATCAAATAGTCTTACAGGGGTTTTTAGTATTTATTTCACTATAAAAGGACCCATATATTAGCTTTCTCCTTTTTTCACTCTCCATGGTGTTTTAATTTTCACCAACATACCCACATTGATAATGGGATCACGTTTTGAACCTCTCTTTACATAAAAATTGTCTTTCTTTATAGAATGTGACTTAGCAATTCTATCCTTAACACTACCCAAATCTAGATTAAATGAAGTACATTGAACCAACCACAGAGGATTAGATTTAGTTCTAGACAATCTACCTCTCATAACCTCAAAAGGAGAACAACCAGTCATGTCATTGGTAGTGGTTCTGTACATCCAGACAGTCTTAAAAACCTGCAATGCCCACTGGTCACCATCTACACCTGCAATTTGTATGGCAATTTGAATCACTCTATTGAATCTCTCAATAACTCCATTCCCACTAGGATTGTGCTGAGATGTTGTGCAGTGAGTGATTCCAACTCTTTTGAAATAATTATTCGCTTTGCCAGATAAGAACTGAACACCATTGTCAGTAATGAGGCGAACAGGTAAGCCTTGTTCTGTGAATGTCTCATCCAAAAATACTAATACAGCATCAGTGTCAAGTTTTGATTACTGGCCACCTTGAAAAAATATCAATGGCAGCTAGAATATATTTAGATCTAAGCCTGATCGGGCCCATAATGTCCATAGCAATAGTATCCCACGGATTTTCTGAAATAACATGTTCCCCCATGTTAGGTTTGAGTGTCTGAAGAGATTTGTCAGAATTAGCACATGTGATGCAATTTCTCACTATGCGTTCAATAATAAATGTCCATACCTTGCCACCAGAATCCTTTTTTAACAGTTTGTTTAGTTCTCTCAATACCGCTGTGCCCATGTACAACTATACTGTGTCAAGTGGATAAGATGACGGCTGACTGAAGAGCTCAGTCGTGAGCTCCTTGCCTGAAGGGAATGCAGCACGGTTAATGCCCACCAGGTAGAAACGAGCACCGGGAAATGAGCAAGCCAAAGCCAGCAATTGGACATGAATAGCCCTGAAGCTCGGAACCCCCGAAGCGTGTGATCATCCCCCCCCCCAAAAAAAAACTTTGCCACAAGTCTAGAAAGCCGAGAGAGAAAATAGTGGGAGTTGTACGGGACGTACCTGAAGAGACACCCAGCCACCAACAGCAGCCAAGACAGCGGCCTGAGCGCCAACGCCAGTGGCGGCCTGGTGAGCACCTACGGGGTGTACGGGGTGTCCATCGCCGACTCGCACAAGGATGGTCTGAGAGAGGCAGGGGGCAGCTCTGTGCGCTCAGTGCTCTGAGCCTGCTTACGCCTGCAGAGCATCACTGAGCGGCCGCAGTGGAGGGAGAAGGATTCTGCTCGGGGCATAGGAGGAGGAGGAAGTACAGAACACGAGACGATTGGGATCGGGATCAAGAGCGGGGGCACACGACAAGGAGCATCTGGCGGTGCCTGCATACAGCATACCACCACACAAGTAAGTGCAGCGACTGGGGGAATAGAGGGCGAGCTTTAGGGGAGTGAGAGGGATTCTGTAACAGACATGCAGCAAGAGAAGGAAAGATGGAGCCAACAACAGGAGCCCCCTACACACTGGGGGTGTGGGCCGAAGCGGTAAAAGCATGCCGCAACAATAGAAGAGCGGGGCGCAGAATATCATTTCGTGGCAGGGAAATTGCAGCAGCGGTAGAAAGTGTTTGTGGCGGAGACAGCATATCCTCAGTCTGGGCAGAGAAGAGAGAAGTTACTGCCAACGCTGGCGCTGAGAGGAAAACAGCACAGCAGCAACCGCTAAACCCAGCAAGCCTGAGGTCGCTCACGCCCGACCCCTCCCCCCCATCCACCCACCTATCTCCCCAGGTATCTCTGGTTCTTATGTTAGGGGGAAACAGGGTAAGACAGAATGCTTAGAAAAACTTAGGAAAACCTCAGATCGACCCCTCTGACATAGTAGAAACCGTTGCTACGATGTCACAAAACCTAGAAACTACCAGGCCCCCCTGGGCCCTCAGGCACCCAGCAGAAAGAAGGAAGGTACAACCCACGAGAGAGAGGGATACAGCCTAAGAAGCAGGGTCTCTGAAGTAAAGGCCAACACCTCACCTAAGGAAAAAAGCCTATCACCAGCTAATACCTCTACCAGGGGAGCAGAAGGGAAAAACAAAAGACACATTTCAGGGCAACCACAAGCCCTCAGACCCAGAACCAGCCGGATAAGCCTAAAAACTATGGGGCACAGCACCCTTAAGGTCACTTAGGACCTACTTTAAAGTCCAGGATAAAAACCTCCACCTAGAAAAAGCCAACACAGAAGCAGCAACCATTCTAACCCTGCCAACAGTGGGTAAGGCTCCAGAGGTGAAGATGGCAGAGAAACAGAAAAATAATGAAGAAACATTCAGCCTAATCGTCAGCAATAAATATCAAGCACTCTCAACCCAGGAATTAGAGCAGGGGGCCGAGTCAACAAGGACAGTGCTGGTAACGGACATCCAAGAACAACCGCTAACACAAACCGCACCCTCCGCTCCCGCCGCTATTGCCTGCAGTACTAACATCTCTGAGCTACTGCTTGAGGAAATGATGAAGGAGATGAGGGCTAAGTTTGCAGTCTCTGTAAAAAATCAGTCTAAAATACAGGATGCCTGTGAAGCTCTCGACCAGAAAATCAATACTCTTATAGACGGAGTAACGAGTGTGGAAGGCGAAATAGAGGTGCTCAACAAGAAAACAGAGGCAAATCACAAGGAAGTAACCAAACTGAAAACCAGTGAGGCTGAGATCAGTGAAAGAATGGAATCCCTGGAGAACCACGCTAGGAGAAACAACATCAAAATCATAAACATTCCGGAGGGAATTGAAGGAGAGGACATAAAGGGTTTCATAATCCAGCTACTGGAAGAAAAAATCCCCTGGACTAAAACAGTGAACCTTAGTGAAGACATCCAAAGGGTACACAGGGACCCCTTTAAGAAGGGTACATTTAGAAAAAAACCGGAGGAAAGTTCAGATCAACTTTATGACATACTCACTGAAAGAACGAATACTAAGTGAAGGCCTAAAGGCAGTATCTTTTACCAAAGATGATTGGACCTGTAAAATTAGATCGGACATGTCTAAAACTAACCAGGATAGACAATGGGAGCTGGGCCAACACATGCTGCAACTGAGGGCACTTGGAGCAAATGTTCAGATGCGCTTTCCTGCCTCACTATAAATCATGTGGAACAACAAAATGCTCAACATAAGAGACCCAAAAGAAGCAGAAAAGCTAATAGAACAAATCAAGGCTTACCAGGAGGATCAATCCCAACTGAAATAGAAAACATATCTCACATTTCAGACAGTGGCAATGAAACTGGTGGGAAAAAAATAGATACATTTGAATGAAACCAAAAGGCAAGGAGCTCCAAAGGGCAGATGAATGCCCAGAAGAAAGAAGATATGGGAGGCTTCTCCAGGGTGGGGGGGTGGCCCGATGTAAAAATGTTCACCATAAAAACTCAAAAAAGAAAAAAAGAGAAAATCAAACCACATGGTGGGGAGAAAAATGGGGAAAAAAAAGAAAAAAAACAAGTCCGAAAAGCAAAACAAGAGGAGTACAAAGGCACAGATGCAAGACACAGAGACCGGACCAAGGAAGCTGGCTGGGGATAGGCGCACTGAAAGGGAGCTCAAAATCCTAACATGGAACAGAAATGGACTGAGAATCAAAAAATGGAGAATTAAGATATTGGAGTATCTAAAAAACTGTGATAGTGAATAAATTATAATCCAGGAATCACATCTAACAAAAGAGAAATGGGAGCCGATTTGCAAAACTCAAGGGTGGATAGATCATTGTATTTGCACAAACCAAAACTGCAACGTAAAGTGAGTGACGATCATTTTCAAAACATCCCTGAGAATTGTGATTGAAAAAATAGAAATAGACAAAAAGAGGAGATGGGTCATTGTAAAGGCAAGAATCTATAACAACTCATACACCTTGGTGGGTTACTATGGCCCGAACGTGGACGATCCTGAACCACTTCGGAAGTTATATGCCAACCTCTTAGAAACTAATACACCAATCATAATGGGCGGGGATTTTAATATCATACTAAATCCCAATGAAGACCGGTATCCAGCAAAAAATCTCCCCAATCTGCTCAAAATGAGAGAATGGGTTGGGCGTTGCATAAAAGACCTAGGTATTGTACATGTGTGGAAAGAAAAAGGAAACAAAAATCATAGATTCACATATAAAAACAAAACAAAAGGTTAGGACATGCATCCAGAATAGATTTTATTCTCATTAGCAGGAACCTAGTGGAGCAAACAAAAAAGGTTGAACATTTCCCAGCCCACATCTCAGGCCATTCAGCGGTACAACTTAGCTTGACTCTAAATACCTCAAACTCTTCCCAGAGGTGGACAGCCGACAGGAGTATTTTTTTAGACCAGACCTGCAATGAAAAAAACTGACAGAGGAAACAAATCTGTTCTTTGAATTAAATAACGTCGAAACTACAAAACAAATAGCCTGGGATGCATACAAAGCCTTTATCAGAGGGAAAATCCTAAGTATGGCAGCCCACAGGAACAAGAAGAAGAAACACTTCATTGAGTCGATTGAAATGGATCTGTTGTCCCTTGACATAGAGCTCAAGAATGTCAAATCCAGCCAAACAATTTCTGAAATAGAATGCAACATAGGAAATAACAGAACTGAATGACTTTTTAGATACTATAACCAGAGAAAAATGGGAAGCCAGCAGACTTTCACACTACGAATACGAAGATGGTTGCGGGAGAATTCTGGCTTGGAAAGCAAAAACCGAAAGAACCAAAAATACGATCACAAAGGTACAGAGAGAGGGCCGACCAGGATATGCTTCACAAAGCAGCGATATTAGGCAGAAGTTCCAATGTTTTTTTGAGAATCTCTACACGGAAGAGTTAGTAGACACTGGAAACCAAATACAGAAATTCTTGGAAAAAATCACGACCCCTGCAGCTTCTCAGGAACAGAAGAACGCTCTTAACCAAGAGATAACTAAAGAGGAAGTTAGAGCTGCAATAAAAAAAACTAAAAAGAGGTAAAGCCGCAGGCCCAGACGCCCTACCTAGTTAAATCTAACTACAGCTCTGTGAAACTCTATTAACACCTCTTACAGACCTATTAAACTGCATATTCCTAGAAAACCAAAAGCTACCGAACTCCTGGAATGACGCAATTGTAAGTCTCATCTTAAAACCAGGGAAAGACCCAACCAAATGTGAGTCATACAGGCCCATTTCCCTCCTAAGCGCGGATTACAAAGTATACACTCAGATACTGGCAAAAAGGGGAGAGGAGGGGAGAGGAGCTGGCCTAACGGCTAGGGCGCTCGACCTCGGACCTGGGGATCTGGGTTTGAGTCTTGGTAACAACGCCAAAAAACCTCTTGTGATTCTGGGCAAATCACTTAATCTCCCCGTGCCTAAAATGAATGCGTGTCCTCATGTAAGGTAACTGGTGCTATGTAAAGCGCTCTGATACCCGATTCAGTTCGGGTCTAGTTCGCGCTATATAAAAATCTGTAAGAAAAAAAAGACTGGGGGCAGTGGCAGGGTCCCTAATCCACCCAGACCAAAAGGGATTTATCCAAGGTAGGCAAATCCATGAATTGTCACATGAGCTTATTACTGCTATTATTATTATTATTATTAGCTTATTATTGATATTGCAACCCTCTACACTGTACCCCTATGTGTAATAACCTTCGACGCAGCTAAGGCGTTCAACAGAGTTAACTGGCCTTTCCTGAACGCAACCCTGCGCAAATTTAATCTGGGGGTTAAAATAGAAAACAAAATAACTAACATCTACAAAACTCCTGGTGCAAAGATACTAGTTAATGATGCCCTCACGGACAACATACAAATATAAAGAGGCACAAGGCAAGGGTGCCACCTTTCCCCCCTCCTATTTAACTTCTATATAGAACCATTAGCTTGTCTACTGAGGGGGGAAAAGGGGATTACCGCCTTTATACACCAAGGCTGGGAGAAAAAAGTCACAATTTATGCGGACGATCTAATCCTATTCACTAGCAATCTAACCAGTTCCCTTCCCAAAATCGAGGAAAGGAAAGGTCAGTTTGGAGCAGTCTCAGGCTATTTGGTTAACCAATCCAAATCGGAAATCCTTGAGTGGAATACCACCTCAGGAAACCCTCTACTCAAAGACAAAATAAAAAACCTAGGCATAGAATATACAAAGGATCTAGATGAAGTAGCGAGCTTAAACTTCTCCAGGATCCACAAAGAGATAAGGAAACAAACTGCTTAAGGCCTGGTCAGGTCTACAATTAACCTTCCAGGGAAAATCAAACTTAATTAAAATGACCATAGTACCAAAATGTACATACCTATTTAATTCCATCCCGATGAGTTTCAACACAGAGCAAATCAAAAAACTCCAGGAGGAACTATCAAGCTTCGTCTGGGCCGCCAAAGTGGTCAGGATCGGATGGAAAAAGTTAAGAAGATACAAAGTGCAAGGGGGAGTTGCTAGCCTTGATATTCTGGAATATTGTAGATCTTTCCAGTTTAAGAACATCAGGAGACTATTGTCCAATGGGAATCCTGGCCCATGCACTTGAAAGCACTTATAGGCCCTGAAGGATATCACAATCTATACAAATTCGGACACCCTACATTCTTTAAAACGATTAAACTAAAGACAATAAAGGCAGCAGCAAGATCTTGGCTGGAAATAAGGAGATTCCTAAAAATAGCATATTACAGCAAACAAGCGCCAATCTGGGAATCACCAGGCACCCCAGAATGCCTAAAAGACGCCCTAGCGACCTCACTAAGAGAGTGTAACATAAACCACTGGGGACAGCTGATAGAGAATGATCAAATCATACAATGGGAAACCCTACATGAAGAGCTGCAAGGGCCGCTATCTAGATTTAAATTCCATCAACTAAGTAGTTGGATAAAAGCCTTAAAGGAAAAATTACAAGGAGACATGGTCATCGAGCAAAAACCCTTGAACCGGAATCTTTTAAAAAGGAAGTATCGTACTGGTACTGGGCACCCATAAGAGCAGGCGAGTCAGAATATAAAGCCCTACAAGACATCTGGGAAAGGGACATGCCCGGTTTGGACATCTCAGACTTCTGGCTAACCTCAAATGCAATCATGGGCAGAGTAGTAAAGGCTGCCCCTCTGAAGAAAAACCCTCTCTTCATGATCCATAGATCTTATTGCACACCTAAAAGGCTATCTAAAATGACTAGTAACGAAGTAAAAAAGAGCCTCAAATGTGGAGAAGAAAGAGCAGAAGACCTGCACATGTTCTGGGGCTGCATAATGTTAAAGGACTACTGGGACCAGATTGGTAAGACTCTCTCTGGCGTGATAGAGCACCACATAGAGGTATGCACGGAAATGGTTATTTTTGGGATTCAAGATAACACATCCCTTATGACATTGTCTATAGATCTTGAAAACATTCTCTTTATATTGACCCTGTTAGCTAGAAGGGAGATTTGCATTACCTGGGTTAAACAATCTCCACCAAAACACACAGAGTGGTTAAATTCAGTAATAAGGGTGTATAACTTTGAAAAGCAAAGGAAGAGCTCTAAGAAAAAGAAATTCTGGAGCATCTGGGAAAGATACAACCAGATTAAGCATCGGGGGTCCAATGATTAAGGCAAAGGAACAATTATTTCAAGTTGGTTCTTGATTAGAGTAGTCAAAATGACTAGCTCCTCCACATCCATAAATCGTGTGCCCTAGGATGGAAAAAAGAAGGTCCCAAAGGACATGGTTAAAAAGTATTCCCCTCACGGCTAACCTAGACCACCCGCTATAAAGCACTGAATGGATACTGGGGCCTTCGACTCCTCCATACCTCAAGGAAACTTGCTTGATGAGCACAATAAAAAAAAATTAAAAAAACAACTATGCTGTGTCTTCAATTACTGGGGGGAATAGCTCAGTCACCTCTTCTGAGTTATCATGTACTGACCATCAGTACATGATAATTCATCTTTTACTTTCCAATAACACCTAAGATCAGTTTCAATAGAATGTATCTTTCCACTTTTTTCATCAACTCATCTTTGGCAAACCCTTCACTACAAGCAACTCTGTCAATAGGCATAGTGCCTTCATCATGCACTAAAGCAATATGAAACTCATCCCACTCATTCCGGACATCCTCCTTGATGGGTAATGGTAACCTGGATAAAAAATCTGCTGTAACGTTGTCTTTACCAGGTACGTACACAATGCTATGAAGAAAATCTTGGAGTCTCATAGACATGCAAGCTATGCAGGCAGATGCTTTGAGCATACCCTCCATGGTCAATAAACGTACTAAAGGTTTATGATCACTACTTATTAAACATTCTTTGCCCCAAACAAAAACTCTAAAATGCTCAAGCGCCCAAACACATGCAAGCATCTCTCTTTCGATAGGGGAATATTTTTCTTCTGCTGGTGTGAGACCTCTGGATGCATGTGCAATAATAAATTCTCTTCCTGATTTATTTTTTGTGTCAACACAGCATCCAAACCCTTTGAGCTGGCATGTGTGGTTATGATGCAAGTGAGCAATGGGTCAAAACCACATAATGCAGTTGCCTCACAAATAGCTTCTTGAATATCTTGGAATTCCTTCTCACAATCAACAGACCAAGTAAATCTAATCTTGTTCTTCATTAATTGCCTCATATTAAATATTCTGTATGAAAAATTCTGAACATACTTGGAAACAACTCACACAATTCTAAAAAGGATCTCACATCATCCTTAGATTTAGGATGTGGAGCGGCACAAATCGCTTCCACTAAATCAGTTTTTGGTTTAATGCCCTCCTCACACAATTCATGTCCAAAATAAGTGACAGACTTCACAGCAAATCTACACTTTGAATGCTTAATAGTTAACCCATTATCACTAAGCACTCTAAGGATGTCCTCTAAAGCTGTGTTGTGTTCTTGTTCACTGCACTCAAAAATTAGGATGCCATCTTGGAACATAAGGCATTTTTTTGATTACTAAACAGATCATGCATGATGCGTTGAAAAATTGCAGCTGCAGACGCTAATCCGAAAGGCATTCTGTTGTATCTGAAACAACCAAAAGGCGTGATGAATGCTGTAAAATCCATACTTTTTGATGTAGTTCGATCTGGTGGTATGCCGCCCACATTCCAATAGTTGAAAAAACTTTCCCCCACCAACAGTAGCTAATATTTCTGAAATGTGGGGTAAAGGAAATTGGTCTAACACAATGTTATCATTCAGATTGCTCAAGTCAATGCAGAGCCAAATCTTGCCATTGCACCATCTAGCAACCACAATAGGTGAAACCCATTCAGATGACTCAATCTTTTCGATGATGTCTTCACTAACCTGAGTATCAAGTTCTTTTTTACCTTCTTCTCGTACAGCAATGGGAATATTGCAAACCTTGCAAATTTCTGGACATGCATCCTCTTTCAGACGTATTTCATACTTAAAACTTACCAACTTCCCAATTTCACTTTTGAAAACATTAGGAAAGTTTCTAAACATAAGATCACCTACACCATTTTGGTCACCAATGACCATGACAGGCTCAGGACTGTTTGGATTTAATATAATATCAAGTTTTCCGTGCTCAAACCAACTAAGAATAAAAGGACCTTTCTTAGATACATAAAGTTTAGCTATACAATGCCAATTTTTAAATACTAAAATTAAAGTTCTAAAACCAATGATCTCTATTCTCTCGCCAGAATGAACCTCAGGATTGATGTCAAAAAACGTCCAATTCCTGTCCCAACCTTTCAGCAAATTGAGAATTCCATACATACTCATTTACAATTGAATAGGGTGAACCGGAGTCAGCATATATCAAAATCTCCACCCCACCAATGACATTGTTACAAATTGTTTTTTCCTTATTATAGTATTATCGATATTCAATATTGAAGGACTAGAATATTTTATATTAAGTACAAAAGCACTGCTTTCTTTGTACCCAGCATTAGATTGCTCACTATCACTGCAATCACTATCATCAATGCATTTGACTTTGTTATTTTTACTTCTCTTGCACACTTTTGCAAAGTGTCCCATGGCACTGAATTAGCACATTTCTGTTTAATAGCTGAACACAATATGCTATTAGTAAGATGTGACTTGCTATCACATCTGAAACACCTTAAATCTTCTTTATTTGCTTTTGTAAATTTCCCTTTAGAAGAATTGAACTGTTTTTTTCTTTTTTATATTCATCACTCTTATTTGTGTACTTGTTACCAACTTTAGCTGTAGTCTCACCACTACAACTAGCAGAATCGCACTTAACCTCTTTAGCATTAGTGCACGAAATATCAGGTTTTTTTACAATAGCTAAAATGCTTGCAAGATCTGAGTCACCATTTACCCAAAGCCCTTCTTGAATGGTGGAATTGTTTGCATGCATAACTACCTGGTCCCTAATTAACTCTTCTTGTAGGATACCAAATTTGCAATGAAGAGATAAACATTTAAGAGCAGAAACATAACAATCTACAGATTCATCCATCCGTTACTTTATCTGAAATAATTTATATCTAGAAATGCCAATGCATGCTTTTGGAGAAGAATAAATATCAAAATCAGAATGGCTTTATCCAAAACATTCCTATCTCCTTGAATATCACTTTTAGGTAATGGGTTGAAAGCTTTAAGACCTTCAGGCCCTAATGAATGTAAATTAAAAAATACCTTTCGTTTGACCGGCAGACATTTTACTTTGAACATCTAATGTATCTATGTAATTTAAGAAATATGTTTTCCATTCTGCCCAACACATACAAGGTGAACTACCCGCTGCCCAAAATGATTGTGGTGGAGCTAAAGAATAGCTTTGAGAAGACATGATGAAAGAAAGTAGAGAAAAAAACCTGAAAACAGGCAAGGGAAAAGAAACAAAAAAATTAAGAAGCAAAAGGAGAGAAAAAAAAGAGAAATCAACAAATAAGGTAAATAGTAAAGGTGTTAAATTGTAGATAAATACATAAGTTAACAATCGCAATACTACTAGAATATGATAGATGCCAAATAGCCATATGTACACCGGAGTACAAATAATATCAGAGACAGGGAATTGTTCCCTGTTAAATGAATTTCCAATCAGTGTCCTTTCTTCACCCTGTGAAAACAATGATGAAAATCTTCCTGTAATGATGATGATGCATTCAAGTGCAGACTCCAAACGACAGAAAGGTTTGTTGTTGAAAGTCAAAAAAATAGACAAATGGTAATAAACAAAGAGTTGCCAAAAGTAACCTCTCACCGGCAATCATCCAAAGTAGATAGGAAGAATCCATAAGTAACCATATGCCGGTGAAGGAAACTTTCACTGATGAATACGCATCACGAAGAACTGCTCCTTGAAATGTTTGTGTTGGTCCGGAGAACAAATTCAAGTGTAATGACACAAAGGCGCAGCGTGAATGTGGAGCATCTTCCTAAACGCAGAAGACTCATGTAGCAACGGGCAAGTCATAGACACTCCTCGGAAGTGAAGACAATAGAATGCACGTCGGTAGAATACGCTGAATGTGGAATACCAATGCGGGCAGCTCTGAATGCAGAAGAAGACCGCTAAGCAACTGGAGCTCCAAAGAAGAACGCAGGTAAGTCTTTGAAAAATGCCAAGGCACACAGTTGAAGAACTGACTCCAAGAAGCTAAACAACAATGCAGTAAATGATGAAAATAATTCTACAAAACAACAGTGCTGCCCTCAAAGTATGTCAGGTTAGAGAATGATCAATCAGAAAAAAAAATCCTCCAATGTAACTCGGAAAGCGGCAGAGACTTGTATAAAAATCATGAAAAAAAAACATTCACACATGTAGGTCCATAAGGTGATGTTTCCTCCAGCTCGTCGCTAATTGTTAAGTAAGACCCAATCCGGAAAGTTAGATTAAAACAGGTTTATTCCATAAAATGGAAGCACCACCAGGTACACGTCTTCCAGCTCCGGCAGGCTTCTCACAACAGTCCCTCTTGGATCACGGCCACGATCAGATGTTCTATTCTGGAACAACATGATTGCGCTGGGATCCAAAACATTCAAACAATAACATTATAAATAAACACAACAGTCTGTCACATGGAATTCATAGTAGGAGCTACCCATAACTTCCAAGGCATAACATTTTACTATAAAATCAAATCAGGGATGAAAGGACATATAAACAAAGTCGAGTGGTATAGCCTGGGTGGCCAAGATGGCGGACGTCCTTAGTTGAGCTCTCAAATCCCACAGAGGATCATAGGCCCTTATCTTTCTTCCTGCCCGTCAGCCTGAGGTCAGCTGGTGTACAGAATTTGTGGCACATTCAGGGTATCAAGGGGACAAGAGTTCATGGACAAGAGGCAGATTGTCCTACAAACTTGCCCTCTTCCCAGTGAGCGAGCCGCAACAAAGATGGTGGTAGCAGTGCAGTGAGGCAGCCATAGGGCTGCAGCAGTGTCTTTCTGCTCTGTACTGCCAGGCATGGTGGCTGGCTGTGTGAGCTCGCCTGAGACCCAGAGAATGGCTGCAGGCTATGGAGGGGCTGTGAGGTGACTGCTGCTGGTGAGGGGCTCCATCTCTTAAAGCTGGACCATGGGCCTCCCACCAAACTGCAGTAAGACAATCTCTGGACATGGTGGCCTCTTGCGGACCACCAGGGGTGATGCACATTTGGGGCTACATGCTGGACAATTGCCCGGTTAAAATTGGGCTGTGGGAAGCCAGGGGGCGTACCGGTGTGGTGGCCTGTGGGCCACAGTAAGATCAGTGGTTCGCTTGCCCCCCTTCTGAAATTAACACTTGGAGACAGAGAGTACAGCTGACTCGATCCCTGGGACTACACGTTGAGGTTTGAGTGAGGGCTATAGCTGGAGCCGGGGGGCAGCCTATGGATCCCAAATGCAGTTTGATGTGTGACATGAGTAGTGGTGTTTATGGGGCCCTTGATCACTGTGGTGTGACTTTGTTGATGAGCCAGTGCTGAGGTATGGAGTGGGAAAATTACTCGATGGCCAGTGCTTCCTGCTATGCTCCTGCTTGGCAACAATCCAGGGCACAGTCTGTCTACTGGGACAACACTGGACTTGGCCCTGACTGCCCTGGTCATGACTGCTCATGCTACCCAGAACTCCTTCCTGGCCGCACTAGATAAGTGAGTCAGCGTAGCCCGGCCAAGCGATTGTGGCGGCCCTCTGAGCAGGTGAGTTCCCCACAGGGATGCTCCTGCAAGCCTTAATGGTTGCTGTCTGCTGGGCAGTGGGGCTTGGCCCACCGATTGGTCTGCTTGTCTCTGTGCCTAGACATGGAGGACTGATGAAACCTCTCCATTAACCCATTTACAGGGAACCCAGAAGCTGTCAGCCTCTTGCTGCTTTTCTATGTGACCCTGGACAGACTGGGTGCTAGTCATGGCCTGTAGGAGACCTCTTGCTTCTCAGGCACAAACTAAAATAGATAGGTTTACCATCCAAATTACCAAAATGATCAGACCCTTTAGAGTTGGAGGAGCGTTCCAGTGTAGTTCAGAACCCGCGGACACCAAAACTATTCTTCACCCCATCCAAGAGCAACAAGAAGCACGAGAGACTAGAATCAGGGAGGTGGGCACAGCCCTACTGAGAAAAGATCTGCGCAATGTGGTTGACAGTGTCACTGGAGCAGAGGAAGACATTATCATGCTAGAAAATGCTGTTTGTGAGCTCAAAACCTCTATGGCATGCCTATCCACCACCTCTTGTGTCCTGGAGGAGCATGCAGAGGATGCTGAGAATCCAGTGGTAGCTGATAATGAACAGTGGTGGGGAGAGATAAGAGGGGTAGAAAAAAGAAAGAAAAAAAAGATGACTTACCTGCAGAATGCCAGCTACCGCCTCTCCTCCGTCCTTCTGTTCACGGTGTTCAAAAGCTTAGCAGCAAGCATCCAGGCTCCCATACTCCCTTAAGCCAATCACAATGCTGCTGTCACCAGCATGACAGCAGTATCATGATAGGTCTGAGAGCTGTGGTTCGCGCTCAGACAGGGACTGGGACTGGGTGCCTGTGCATATTCTCCACCGGGCTGTGTAATACAGCCAGGAAGAGAACATGCTAAGTACACATTACGGTTTGCCAAACCATCATGCGCAGGTAAGTGCATCAACTACTCCTCCCAATGCTGGCTGTGACGGCAGCAGCCCAGCTCCGGCCCTCCCAGCTTTGGCCTGCCGCGCCCCGTAAAACTACCTCAGTGCAGAAAAATAAAATGATAACAACAATGTGTAATTATCATTTTATTTTTCCTTTTTGCACTGCTCAAGAGTGGGGTGGCGCTCCTCCGCCTTAGCAGAGGAGCCGCCTCTGTGAGAATAATGCTAGGAGGAACAACCAGTACTTTATAAGATTCCCTGAGATTTCCAAGGCCATCTCTCCAGAGACTTTCCTTGAGGCGTGGATGACCTTTGGATGTCCACAGATAATCTTGAACGCTATTTTGTTATTGAACGAGCGCATAGATCACTGCCAGCGAAGCCACAATTATGCACTGCACCTAGCCCCATGAATGTCAATGCCTTGAACTACATGAACAGAGATGTGATGATTCTATGGACAGCCACAGATAAAGAGGTGCTCTTGTATCAATACAACTAGCTCATGATATTTCCTGACTACACTCGGCAGTTTCACCAGCAACCTTCAAAACCATCAAACAGAAATTGAGGTCCTTCAAAACCGTAATTTATGCTTATGTTCTACGCCCGGCTCAAAGTCATCCATGCGTCCAAGTCCCCTTCTTTGACACACTGGAGGGAGCATGGGAATAGGCAACATAGCAGCGGTCCCTACGGGGCACCCCCCATGGGTACATAGGCCATGAAGATATTGGCCCTGTGTGAGCCCAATCCCAGAGACATAGAAGGCACAAGGGATCCCCAAGGGGTCACTGGATATTTTTGGCCTTGGACGTTGATTCCATAGGGCCTCCAAAAAGATCCAACCAAGAGAAGTCAGAAAAAGACATATGTTTTATCCCAGCCTTCTGAGCTGAGGGAACCCCCAGGGTCTGTGGCCAATGGCTAACAGGCCATGGAGGTGGGTCTACTATTGGGTGACGCAGAGGCTAAATCTGTGACACTGGTATAATGTGCTTTATTACTTATTCTTCCAGCAACACAATACCCTTTTATAATGATCTTCTTCAGGGGGCATGCAAGACTAATGTAGCCTGATTTGTTTTGGTAGAATGTGTGTTCTCTATGATAGGGCAACAGATGCTTCAGGTGGAGGGAGGGGAGAGATGGATGGGACAGACAGGTAGACTTTGGCCCACTTGGCTATGATATTTCCAGTTATGCAAACTACAATGCATTTCAGTGACAAATTACTTTTCAGGTGGTTGACTACAGGGGTGGCGTGAGAGCAGGCCCTTAATAGTTGTCTGGAGCATTGCTACATCCCCTTCCCTCCAGAATCCATCACACGTCCAACAATGTATGACATAAGAGTATTGACAAATTAAAATGGGAGCAATCCTTGGTTTTGTGAAATGCAACATACCAACACTTTTCATATTACAAGAAACTCACCTAATGGCTATGACAGGGAATACTATGCTGGCTACATGAGGGGCATCACCCTTGTCCTGCACAAAAACCTTCCCATGGTGTGTCCCACTGTGACACAGACTCACAGGGCAGATTTGGTGTACTTGAAGGGACGATTGAAGAGCAGGTCTATAATTTGATTAGTGTTTACGTGCTTCCACAATTATCAGCTTCTACTCTGGCAGTTATTAAAAATCTAGTGTTCCGACTCGATCATACCATGATCATACTTGGGAATTTCGGCGTTGTGATGTCACACGGTAGAGACATTTAGAGGGATATGGGAGTCAATGTGAAAAGAAAAATGGGACTGTCTGATTGGGAAACAAGCCTTGATGCGAGGCACATATGGAACCCGACAGTATTTGAATATACCCATACATCCGTGGCTCATAAAACGATGTCATGTATTTACCTGCTACAGATCTCCTTTCTATGACATGCACATACATCCTTCCTTGGGGGATCTTCGACCACTCACCAGTCATACCCCTGCTGTAAACACAAAGGGCAGACTGTTGCCTGATGTGGCACCTCAATGCATGGTGTCTGGTGGATAGGAAAGTTTCTGTTGCAAAAAATACAGGCAAACCTAGAAATACATGTGGGGTCGGTAGACGGGCTGGTACCCTGGGGATGGATGGGAAGGCATGCATGAGAGGCATAGCCAATCCCTATCTTAAGGCCCCAGAACAGTCGAAACAGCATCAGATAGCTGAGCTGGAGTCCTGTGACTTGGATTCACAGTTCCGATAGGGGCCAGCGACTGAATGGAATTCTAATTACAGGTCCACAGGGCGTCCCTGAGGCAACTTTGCTCAAGAGGCATGAAACTGCTGGATTGCCTTCACCAGGCATGTCTACGAGTGGAGTGATAAATCCAATAAATTACTTAACTGGCTGGTGAACCACGACACAGACTCCAGAGTGATACCAGACATGCTTGATTCTGCTGAGGGGAGGGTCACTGCTGCACATGAGATAGCTGTGATTTTTGTGGTCTACCAATCCCTAATGCCAAATGAGAGAGACCTCTGAGGGAAGCTGTCGGACGTTGAATGGGGATATCACCCTCCCAACTCTTGCTACATTTGACAGGAAAGTCGTTAACCGTCAATTATTGTGGATGGAACTTGAGGAAGCCCTCAGGGATATGAATCTTGGCAAAACAGCAGGACCAGATGGATTCCTCATTGAATTCTACCAGAAATTCCTTATGCCGCTACTATTTTCTATGTGCAGCAAAGCAATTGAGAAAGGCTGCTTTGTGCATGGTCTTGATCTGGCCATGATTGTGGCTTTACACATATCTGGCTGCCCTCCAGAGAGCTGTTCATTGTATCGACCAGTGTCTCTCATAAATATTGAACTCAAGCTCTGTGAAAACTTCTATCAATGTTGGTCCACCCTGACCAATGCTGTTGTATACCCCATTGTAGTACATAAGTACATAAGTGGCTTAACACTGCCTTGTAAGTAAGCAAAGCTCCTGCCGCCATCACAACATCACTATAAGTGACGTTGTGGTGGCGATAGGGGCTTATAAATATGCCCCTCTGGATCACGACAGGCCCTCAGTCTAAATCAAAATTCACCAAAGGGAACCTAGGGTAGGAGAGATGCTCTTCCAAGTCACGTTGGGGATCTTTTCCATCCCAACAGGCACATATATACAACTTGTCCATACTTGCAGAACATCTCGGGGCTTCCTCACAGTTAAGGCCATACACCAAAAGAAGCTATACATTGCAGAGAACAGAGAGGCAGCATGTTCAATATCCTCAATCAAATGGGAGAGTTGGCGAAGGTGAGCAGTTCATTATTAGTTAGATATTCTAGTGAAAGCAGCATGCGTCGCTGCTATAGACCAAAGAGAGAGACCGGTCGCAATCATTGTAAAAACAACAAATGTGAATACCGGATAGATATATCACAGTCGGCATACCCAGCGGTGTGGAAAGCTCTCGTCATGGCTTCTCCTTCGAATTCATACCCACATTTGCTTGACCTTCTTTGGTCACTGACACCATTCCACACAGGCTGAACTCTGCGCCAGATTTTACATTCTACCTACCTGAGCAAACAAAACACTCCCCAAAATCCTCTGAGCCTGCTTGCCTCAAAATAATACAGTTAAACTATCTAGAAGTCCTGCAGAAGGATAAATGACTGACAGAAACTCTCTATATTTCATTTTAAAACCACCACATCTCGCTAATGACACTCATTAGAGACCTAAAAAATCAAGTCTGACGTAAATAAATCTCATCCCATACATGATAGAATCCTCAAAAATCTTTAAAAAGTGCTTGTACATACAGAATGCACAATACCAATTACTTGGCTATCTCAATTTAGTTGTTATTTTCAAATTCGAGGAGACTAAGAGCTCCTAGCAGAGCATTCTAAAAGTGTACAACAGCTCTGCCAATTTCTCAAAGGGAAGCATGGGATACAGCAGAATTTAGTTTGTCCAAACCATAATTGTCAAACCTATTTCGAGCAGACCTCAGGCGGGGTATGACCTGCGAAATAATGATGCAAGATTTCCTTAGCTGGGATGTGACTAGAGTTTTTCCATTTCCTCCTGATTAGTCAGCTCTTCAGTGCGACAGAGCAAGCTGTTTATTATAGTCTGTTCGTGACAGCATAAAAACAGCTTTCATTAGGAAACGGCCTGCTGGAACATTGCCTTTTCATTGTGTCAGAGCATTTTTTCCCAGCTGGATCACATCTGCAAGAAGGGAGGTCTAGATCTCCTCATTCAGTTTGGAAAATGTTGCATTCTGAAATGCACACCATATAATGAACTTGTGCTGTTTCGCAACAATGGCTGGCAATTAGCCAGTTCATGTTCAGTGCATAATTAATGTTTCAACTTGATGAAGTGAAGGGACATTTTAATACTATATACTTAGTATAAAGAAGCTGAAGTGCTTATATTTTATGTTAGCGAAATATATACTTTGTCCTTTGAAAATAGTAAGGTTTGTGGCAATGGTAGATCCCTAACATTAATGTGTCTGTCTGATGAGTCGGTTGTGTCTTCACTGTCACGTGTGTGGTGATGCTAAATGGGGTACAGATTATATTTGCAGCTGTTTTAGTACAGGCACTAGTTAGGAGGTGAGAGCAAATTGCAATGGCGACTTGAGCAACAACAAATCATGGACCCTCTTACTAGAGTGGAAAAGGGCCTTTATTCAATACAAATTGGTTGTACAGATATGATGAATAAATGTGGCTTTAGCTGCAACATCAACAACTAACCATTATCCTCTCCTAATACATTACCCATCCGTTAACATCCCAACTCTCCTCCCTCTTAAACTTCAACTTCAAAAATCTAAATACATCCAGACGACCTGGTATTATTAGTTCCTGTTACTGCCTCCTTCTTCTTCAATCGCTCCCGACATTTGTGTCCAGCCTACCCACACTAAGTGCCGAGGTGCCTTTGATCAACCCTCAGAAACTCTCTCCATCTGCATTTCTTATCCTAAGACCTTTCCTGACACCCCTCTGCCTAGTGTGAGATTTCTCTCTCTCCGCCACCAGTAAAATGTTCCTCTGAGGTGTGTTTTTCTGTCCCATAATTTCACTCCATACCCCACTATTCTTCCAGAACTTCCTCTAGATAGATTCATTCAGTTCTCCAGCATTGATACATGCACCCTGGAACAAAATAGAAAATTTAAAGACTATGGGGAAAATTTACTAAGGGCGTGATTGCCATTGCATCACACAAGATGATCTGTGGAATGCCCTTAAATGGGATTCGCTAAGCCATGTAAAGCCACTTTGCATGGTTCTGCGTGGTTTAATAACCCCACAGTAATGTAAAACAGAGCAAATTGTTGCCTTGCCTTACTCTGCTTTGGTAAGACTTTAAATGGGTGTAGAATGGGGGTTCCCATGCATCCACCCATAGATATTGACGCAATCCCAGATGTACTAAAGTTAGTAAACCTGAGATAGAGTAAAAATTATATGCCTTCCTCAGTGAAGCATAGCGGGGATAAATATATTTATTTCTCTTTGTTATTTCCTCTTTCCACATGTGCTGTATTTTGCAGCACACTTAGAAAGAGTGAAATGCCTCCAAGAATTGTTTTTGTGAAGGAAGGTATCCTGCCTGTAATGAATGCAACCTCACACCATGGTGCAAGCGTGCCTGCATTGGCACTAGGCACCACACAGTGCGCAAACGCAGACAGAGAGCAGAAATGTGCCATATCTTCATAGATATGGTGCATTTCTGCTATCTACCTGTCACTCTACGTAGCACAACAAGTTGTCTTGCTGCATTACGTGACTTCTTAGTAAATCTGCCTCAATTTTCACATGTCGAACCACCCCAATATTTTTGGATTTCCGAAAAGCAGACTTTGTTCAGCTCCTTGGAGCCCTGCTATCTCTCATTTGCCCTGTGTCATGTACAGGTCAACTCCAAACCTGAACTCTGAACTAGATCATTCTCCCCTACATGGGTAAGCATAGATACTGATCTCAGCCTGGATTTCCTCCAATCCACACAGCGGTACAAAAGGGGGTGGTGATGGACGGAGCATCTGAATCAATCAAACACTCACACCCAGTCAAAAGATCTGGGTTTAATCCATCACCGTTCTTTAGGCCACTCTGCCACCCCAGTTCAGACATGGCTATATGCAAATCAGTCTGACCCTGTGCCTCATGGGAACAGTCCAGCCCGAACTGCCAAGCCATGTCTTCCCTGGACCAGAAACAAGCTTCCGAGGATCGGTTTCTGGCATTCCAACCGTCTTCAGCCCGTCTTGCTTGAATCCAGTGGCAAAGTGAGCAAGGGACTCACGTCTGAGCATACCCTGCCACACTTATGGCGGCCAAAAGCGGTACAAAAGGGGGTGGTGATGGACGGAGCATATGAATCAATCAAACACTCACACCCAGTCAAAAGATCTGGGTTTAATCCATCACCGTTCTTTAGCCCACTCTGCCACCCCAGTTCAGACATGGCTATATGCAAATCAGTCTGACACTGTGCCTCATGGGAACAGTCCAGCCTGAACTGCAAAGCCATGTCTTCCCTGGACCGGAAACAAGCTTCCGAGGACCGGTTTCTGGCATTCCAGCCGTCTTCAGCCCGGTATGGCTTGGCAGTTCGGGCTGGACTGTTCCCATGAGGCACAGGGTTTTTGCAATCTTCACAATTGGGTGATTATGAATCCAGACCTCCATCTCTTGGCTCTACTATATTTGCAACCTTGCCAGCAAAGCGATCCAGTTCTTCATTACAATATGCCAGAATGTCCACTAATCCTATGCCGACATAGCCCCCCACCTACCAATGCCTTTCAACCTGTCCTCAATCAGTCCCAAATAAATGTGGCTGCACCAGTCATCAAGGAATATACGTCAAAAGGCTAGCCTGCTATCCCGTTTTCTCAAATATTTAATCAGAAACCATAACACTTGCCTGTCTTTAATTGCACCCTCATTCTCATGCTGAAACATCTTGACATTCATGTGATATCTGCACCACACTAACTTTTAAAAACCTTGAATAGACATATCACCTGATTTTCAGGCATTATCAATGTCACTTTCTTCCCCAAAACTCTCTGGTCAGTCTTATTCCCTCGTAGCAGATGTGCATACTATTTCTTTCTAAAGATCTGTCATTTTACCTAAAGCCTGCTTAGTTTTTGGTACCAACCATCTATACTACATGGAATGCACCAAAGAAAATTAACATAAAAATAGACCTATACAGCAAGAACTCCCATTTGGAAGCTCATGTGTGTCTCTCCTGAGTAAACATCCCCTGTAATATCTTGATCATAATACGTCATTTGACATCAAGCTTTCTCCCGCTCCACCCACCACTCCTTGGACAACCCTTACAAAATGTGCTTCACAAATAGCACCCCACTGGGTCCATACCCTAAAAAACATATAAATGGCCATGTATGCCATTTTGCCTACCATTGTCACCAGAGCCAGGTTCTGTTTAGTCAAATTCAACACAAAACTAGCCAACCCCCAACCCCCTTCCTGGCTTCCACAACATTTATAGTTTGTACTGGTCCTGGCTCCATTTTTTTTATACATTCTTCCCAATATTCCATTCTTGTGGAATGGTGGCAACAAATTTACATCCGGCCTCAGTACTCATAATCCAAGGGCCCATTTGACCTCTAGAATGGCAGTCCAGTGTTTTTCTGCTTTCAATGCTAACCAACAGAATTTCGACTTCTGTGAATGAGACAGGGAATCACCTACTGCATTTCGCAGCCCACAATTCGACATGCTAAAAACAATATGTTCCACCACAAGCAGAAAAGTACAAATCCTCTCCATGGTCTCAATACCCTCCCATCATTTAGAGATGTTTTCTGGAGTACCTTCATAGCTGAGTGAGTCCTCGACCCCTAGGTCAGAGCTCCACTCACCCACTGCAAGTAGCACACAGACACTGGGACCCTGCCACAGGCCATGTACCCTATTTAGAGCTCGCTGCTGACCACTTCTTCTTTCATTTTCTACACTTTGTGTGCCTCACTCTATATTTTCCCTGTTGTTGTTTCCACCTAATTTATTTTGTTCCCAGTGTCTGTACTGTTGAATATTGTTTTGTTTATTGTTTTCATTCAGCGCCCAAGCCCACCGTTTCCACCACTTCACCCTCCCACCCAGCCCCTCCCATCTCCCAGGACTATTAATAGAGGCCGCTGCATGGCCATGCCGCTGGAGCTCCAGAGGGGCACCAAAAGGCAAGCCCGTCTGCACCTGTCCAAGCCAGACACATTAATAACCAATGCTGACGTGCATCCCCACGCACTACCAGAGGATTTTCTCCTGCTGGGACTGCCACTTCCACTGCAGCACCAAAGCAACAAATAACACCAGAGACACTACAATTGAAACTGCACCTACCACGCCAACCATGGCCACCTCAAATGAACTCCAGTGAATTATACTCAACACATGATCATTCAGTAAACAGTCCAATGAGATCTGGTACTTGATATCATCCCTCACACCTGACGTCATTTTCCTCTCAGAGACCTGGCTTAGCCCCACATTCACACCAGACATCACTATCACTACCCCCAAAGGCAACAAAATAATGCACCGGGACCGAACCAACAAGTAAGGAGGTGGAATCGCCATCATTTACAAGGACATCATCCACTGCACGAGCTCCCCAGATGTCTTGACCTCAGTAATGGAACACCTCAACTTCCAGCTACACACAGACAGGAAAATAACCATCAGAGACACCCTTACCTACAGACAACCAGGACCACGCTTCAGCTTCGGCAACTCCATTCTTGACCTCATTGCCCCGATCGTATTCGACCCCGAGCACTACATCTTCCGAGGAGATCTTAACTTCCACCTTGACGGCATCAGCGACACCAACAAAACCGACCTCCTGAAAAGCATAAGCAACATCAGTCTCAAGCAGCTGGTTACCGACACCACCCACATTGCAGCACACACACTCGACCTCATCTTTACCTCCAACAACAGTCAAGTCCAACCATGTCACACAGCTCAACTCGACCGACCACTTCAGCATCCACTTCACCATCACAGGATCTATCAACCCTGGCACAGCGCCACCTAACTCCAAGCGGAAAGACTGGAAAAAGATAACAGAAGACCAGTGGAATGATGCTCTCAGCTCTAAAATCCCACCTCCCACCTCCCAAACCCAACACCCAACCGAGATCTGCAAAACTCACAGCGGAGAGCGTTCCTTCTCGCACATGGCGGCCAAGACTTGGAACAGCCTCTTCCACGCCTCAGAACCCCCCCATCGATCTAGCAGTTCAGGAAAGAACTCAAGACCTGGATGTTTGAAAGAACAAACCACCACACAGCGCCTTGAGACCCTCACAGGTGCTTTGCCATGCTATATGCATTTTTGATTGATTGATTGACAACTGCCTTGTTGTCAACTACAGAAATCACTTTCTTATTCTCTCATAAGCACCCCATGATATTTTCACCACCACTAGGAGGTAGAATTACAGAAATGCAATATCATACCCTTCCCTATCCATTCCTCTGCCAAGCTTTCAGTAAAGTAAAAACCACCTGCACCAAAAAATGTCAGAGACACTTCCACCATACAGGTCACTAAGCCATTATGAACTCATGTCACTTTGGTAAAATCATCAAAAGCCCACAGTAAAATAAACAGATCTTGTCTAAGTTAAATTAAAAATTCTTAGCCCTGCATAATTCTTTGATTGATTTAAGAAAACAATACAATGGCATGGCAGATGACTGAAAGTAGTCCTACTGGTGCAGAGTAGGAATATCGACGGAGAAATATCGTATTACATAAATATCTCCGCAGAAATATCGAGTGGAAGAAATATCGACAACAACAAAATAGTTTGACCAGAATATCGACTGATAGGTAAGTAATATCGATAACAATAATATAGTTGTAATAAATATCGTTTACAAAAATATAGTTTACAAAAATATCGATTTATTAATAATGTTATGTATTTTAGTGTTTTTGAAGAGAATTGATTGTCATTTTATTATATGTTTTGGAATTGTATTAGTTATTAATGTATTTTAAGTAGAATTTTGTGTTATTAGTTCCGTAGCGGGTTGTGGGTTTATAGGGGAATAGGGTGGGAAGTAATTTAATTATATAAAATTAATTGATTATTAATGTGTTAATTTATTAATAATTGTTTAATAATTAGTTGTTAATTAATTTCAATTAGTCAATTATTAATTAATTATGTTAATTGATTAATTATTTTTAGGGGTGTGTTGTGGAGTTTGTATGTGTAAATGGTGTGAAGGGTGGTGAGTAATTAATTATTTATTGATTAATTATTAAATACTTTTTAAATTAATTACCATTAATTAATTAGTAATTAGTAAATGTAAATGTGTAATTAATTAAAGGTTTGTGTTGTGGTGTTTATAAGTGTATATGGTGTGAAACCTGGTAATTAATTAATTAATTAATTAATTAAATAATTAATAAAAAATAATTTTCATTAATTTATTAGAAAATAATAAATGTAATTGTGTAATTAATTTTAGGTGTTTGTGGTGGATATTATAGTGTAAATTAATGTGTAATTAATTATATTTTATTATCTTTGTTTAATAAAAATATATTTAAATGTATATATTAATTATGTTTATATTTGAAATTAAATTTACTAAACATTTTGATAGTTTTTTTTTTTATTGTTTTGGGTTCCAGCGCTTTCCCTACTAGTGTACTCTCTGGAGTGGGAATAGTAATTTTTACCCCTACGCTATCCAACGCTTTCCCTACTGTTGCACCCTTTGGAGTGGGAATAGTAATTTCTACCCCTACGGTATCCTGCGCTTTCCCTACTATTGCACTCACTGGAGTGGGAATATTAATTTTTACCCCTACGCTATCCACCGCTTTCCCTACTGTTGCATTCTCTGGAGGAGGAATAGTAATTTTCACCCTTACGCTATCCAACGCTTTCCCTACTGTTGCACTCTCTAGAGTGGGAATAGTAATTTTTACCACTACGCTATCCAACGCTTTCCCTACTGTCGCACCCTTTGGAGTGGGAATAGTAATTTTTACCCCTACGCTATCCAACGCTTTCCCTACTGTCGCACCCTTTGGAGTGGGAATAGTCATTTTTACCCCTACGCTATCCAACACTTTCCCTAATGTTGCACTCTCTGGAGTGGGAATAGTAATTTTAACACCTACGCTATCCAACGCTTTCCCTACTGTTGCACCCTCTGGAGTGGGAATACTCATTTTTACCCCTACGCTATCCAGCGCTTTCCCTACTGTTGCACTCACTGGAGTGGAAATAGTAATTTTTACCCCTACTCTATCCAATGCTTTACCTACTGTTGCACCCTCTGGAGTGGGAATACTAATTTTTACCCCTACGCTATCCAGCGCTTTCCCTACTGTTGCACTCACTGGAGTGGGAATAGTAATTTTTACCCCTACGCTATCCAACGCTTTCCCTACTGTAGCACCCTCTGGAGTGGGAATACTAATTTGTACCCCTACGCTATCCAGTGCTTTCCCTACTGTTGCACTCACTGGAGTGGGAATAGTAATTTTTCCCCCTACGCTATCCAACGCTTTCCCTACTGTTGCACTCTTTGGAGTGGGAATAGTAATTTTTACCTCTACGCTATCCAGCGCTTTCCTTACTGTTGCACCCTTTGGAGTGGGAATAGTAATTTTTACCCCATCGCTATCCAGCGCTTTCCCTACTGTTGCACTCACTGGAGTGGGAATAGTAATTTTTACCCCTACGCTATCCAATGCTTTCTCTACTTTTGCACTCTCTGGAGTGGGAATAGTAATTTTTACCCCTACATTATCCAACGCTTTCCCTACTGTTGCACCCTTTGGAGTGGGAATAGTAATTTTTACCCCCACGCTATCCAACGCTTTCCCTACTGTTGCACCCTCTGGAGTGGGAATAGTAATTTTTACCCCTATGCTATCCAACGCTTTCACTACTGTTACACTCACTGGAGTTGGAATAGTAATATTTACCCCTTCGCTATCAAATGATTTAACTACTAATGTTTTTATTTTGTTATTAAATGTATGTATTATTATTATTTAATACTTTAATGTGTTAATTAAATATAGATTATTTTATTTTATTCAAAATGTTTTATATATGTGTTTATTTTATTTGTATATAATTATTAAAGTTCATAAATTAAATAAAGATAATAATAAAATGTATTTAAGAAAATATATGTATATGTACACATTTATTGTGTTTATATTAATTAAATTAAGTTTATTTGTTATAAATAGTTAAAATATAAATGTAATTTAATGTATTTGGTTAATAATATTAATATTATATAATTATTTAAATTAAGTTATATTATTTTTTAAAGTCGATATTTTTTACAACGATATTTTTTACAACTATATTTTGAGTCGATATTATTGTACTTACCTGTTTAAGTATAGGGAGTCGATATTTTTGTAATCGATCTTTGTACAACTATGTTTTTGTAAACTATATTTTTGTTGTTGATATTTAAACAGGGAACCAGTACTACTACCCTGTGCCACCATTTTGCATTCAAATGTAAACGACCAAATTTTGATTCATGGTCCGTAGTTCTCAATTCACCTTTCCAATGTCACAATAACAATCTCAGATCCTGCACTTTCGATACTGGTAGGGTAGACACTATAGTCAGAGAGCCAAGTTTTATGCGCAAGATGTTCATGGTGTTCCTTCAGTTTTTTCTGGCGCTAGTGGCATCTCAAACTCTTGTTCAACTTTCTCCAAAACCCAAAATAATCCATTGGCATTCTACTCTATCGTCTGCAACTTATTAACATAAAAAGCATGTCGATAATGCACAACTTAATTTGATTTAACTATCACTCTCACCATCCAGTAAAAAAATGTAGTAAAAGTCTTAAATAGAACACTTGCCATGGAACATACCATTGGCATCGCTTTATCCTGAAATATCTGTCCCGAAATTGTTAGCCTGGGTGCTGAAATTCATCCTGGGGAAACCGCAACAGCCGCAAATCTGATGTTATATGTCTCTACTCCATCTTTGCACCCACGATTCATCTTTGCTGCCATGTTAATATTAGAAAATCCCACCGAGCATCCGACCCTGTCAATAAAAACACTGACCTATCTACCTTTGACTCAAGAATGGTGATCAAGGTCAATCTTTATTATGTTTTGGAACTCCATAGAGGTCCACATAAAGAAAACACATAATACAAACTCCATTCATTACGAAAAAAAAGAAAAGCAAATTATATCAATTACTGCAATACAAAGTAGCTCATAGATACATACGCCATCCTTCAGTAAATATCTAAAAAGCATTTAAAAAAATTAAAAATATTAAAACAGAATCTCTCATTTGGGGGGTTATATAAGGCAAACATAAAAGAGTTAACATTTAAGATACCCATTTGCAAACAAATTTGCCTTAACCATTTACAACGATATGGACGCAACACTGGGCATATAAAGAGTACATGCATTCGATCTTGAGTGGATAGTTGACAAAGATTACAAATTGCAGGGACTCCGTACCATTTAAACAAAAGATTATTTAGGGGTAACAAGTCCTGCCTCAAGAGTAACCAGAATCTCCGGACCCCATGGGGCAAATTCCAAGTAACGTAAGGTTGCACAAATTTTCTTGCAAATGAGTCTGTAAGGGGATTAACACCTTTCCTAGCAAGGATTGAGGCACTGTCCAGTCTATAGCTAAGGTCCCAGGAGGCCTTTTTCAAGACAGACTTTAACTGGGATGCGGATAAGGAAAAGAGAGTACTCTCTTCCAACTGCAGAAGCGATACAGCCTTTCTAAAGTTGTTAACAATTAAGAAATGTTCTCTTAAACTTCCCAATAATTCTGCCTTTAAGAGGAATCTCATAGTCCCCTCTTCTCCTCTGGCTATACTTGCGACCCAACATACTACCGCTGCCAGGCCCTGCACCCAACTGCTGCTCAGGCCAAACTCAAGTCTGCAAGCGGCCACTGAGCAGGCGGAACTAATGGAAATTACGCTTCTTAACAGTTTTCCCTCAACAGTATTTAAAAAATCCCAATGCTTTATATCGATTCATTCTAATCCATACAAAAGGGTAGAGGAAACTTTTGCCCTAAAGACCTCCAATAAATATAAAAAATGCCTTCTTCCCATTGCCGAGTATAATGCACTTAAGCTTCTCCCTTGGGATAAGGCTTTCCGGGCGTTGTTATCGGTATGGGGTTTATCACTTAAAGTGTCTGAGATTAATTTTCCTAGGAAAACATAGCTCTTTACCACCTCAAGTTTATCACCTCCCACAGACCAGATAAAGTTCGCAAACTTATGTTTTTTCCGGCCTGAGATGCACATAATTTTACTCTTAGATGCATTAATTTTTAAGTAATGAGTTTCTGCATACTGATGTAGGGCATGGAGGCGTTTAGCGAGACCTTTAGGCATAAGATCCATTATTAAAATATCATCCGCATATAACAGACATGAGATGTGCTTTCCGCCCAAGACTGGAGCTATACCATCACAAGAGGAAAGAGAGGCAGGTAAATCTGCAATATATAATGAAAAAAGCAGTGGGGCAAGGAGACAACCTTGCTTAAGGCCATTAACAGAAGGGATAATCTTAGATAGTCCCCTATCACCTCCTTGCAAAACCTGACACCAAGTGTCTGTATGTAGTGCCTGGATCATATCTAGCAATTGAGGTGGCATTCCCAAAGCGGATAGCTTTCTCCACAGCAGCGGGCGATCAACCTTATCGAACGCTGTGGAGAAGTCTATAAAGGCCACGTACACTCTTCCGCCACGTACCCTTATGTATTTATCAGTAATAATCTGAAGGGCGGAAAGATTATCCAGGGTTCCATGCCCTTTACGAAAGCCTACTTGTTCTAGTGGTAAAATTTGATTTAGAACCACCCAATCGTTAATTAGGGACAATAGACATTTAGAGAAAACCTTCCCAATTGCGTCTAAGAGGGCTATTTGACGATAGTTATTGGGTAGGTTTCTATCGCCCTTTTTAAACATGGGGACCAAAATGCTCCCCTTCCAAGAGGATGGGATAGATTTTTTAATGTAACAGATCCTGAATAGAGGGAATAAAATTTTACTCCAGGATACTGGATCTTGTTTCAGGACTGATATCGGGAGTTCATCCGGGCCCATAGCACCTGATGGACGCATATCCCTGATGGCCGATTCTATGGATAATTCTGAAGGGGATTCAATTGTGGAATTAGTTTCTTCCCCAATTCCCCTAAGTTCCACTTGCAGGTCATTCTTGGCATACAAACTTAGAATATAGTTGACCCAGGTTTGTTCTGAAATAGGAAGTGGAAGGGGACGCACTCTTGAGCCACAACCCTCCCCAATGAGAGTCCAAAACTGTCTGGAGTTCCCTTGGACAGCAGCTTCCCGCAAACCAATCCATAACGAATCCTCTTTTTCTTTTTTCATTTTTTTCTTTATCCTACTTCTCCTTCTTTAAGGAGAGATATTTTCTGAGATCTTTCTGCTGCTCCACATATATATTGTTCCCTCACCAATGTGTTTATTTCCTTATTAAGGGAGACAACTGCTTTAGGGAGGGTATTTTTTTTCCTGAATAAATTGGATTTTTTTACAGCAGAGATAATCTCCTTCATAAAAGCCTCGAAAGAGGACAGTTCCGACCCCTGCCAATTATTTAAGTTGGATAGAGTTTTTTCAAGGATAGGCTCCAAACCCTTCATAGCTTTAAAATCCCAAAAACATCTTCCTGTTTTTTGAAAAGTGACCACGTCACCGTTAAGCGACCAAGGGTCAGAATTAGGGGGATCCACTAGAAGAGTTAACATAATAACATTATGAACACTGAGGGTTGTTTCTACAACATCCAAATCCCTTAAAAGAGAAAAAATACAGTGATCAACAATTATATAGTCCAGAATTGATTTACTGTTGGGGGAACTATGTGTATAGTTTGCGGGGACATCGGACGGAAGCCTACCATTGGCTATAAGCCCCTCCGTAATGTACAATTCCTCCAACAGTAATTTACCCCGTTTATTTGGTTTTATATTAACTGGAAAAAGGGCTTGGGGGATCAACAGAGCCTCCTCTTTTGCTTTATTTCTGAAAAGCTCCAGACTGTGATTGGAAACTTTGCAATTTAAATCACCAACTAACAAAAAATTGGAGGAAGGAACTGTCTCCTTAATTTGTCTAATAAAAGTGAAAACTTGTTTCAATACAGTATTAAAATGATCGTCTGGCGGTATATAGGCGTTTATTATCACAAAGGGGTGTCTTTCTCCCATATTATCCAGATTGGAAAGAGTCACTACCTGGAAAAGCTTACTGGAGTCTACATAGTGGGAAAAACTCCACTTTATTCTATTGGTTAATAGGCACGCAATTCCCCCTTTTGCATGTCCCCTACTAGAAGGGGTTGCTGCCGCCTCCAACACAAAGTAATCTCTCCCTACATTCAATTTATCAATACACCATGTTTCTTGGATGCAAATTACACTGGCATTCAAGGAAGAGAGATACAATAGTTTTTCAGGGTTATTGTTAATGCCGGCGGCATTCCAGGAAATAACAGTCAAGGAGCTGCTAAAGATGAGAAAACAGTTTTGGGTTGTCTGTCACCTTGGATGACAAGGCACCAGGTAACCAGTTCCATTGCTGTTCATTCTCAGTTATACCCCTGTTTATTGGTATTGGAGCGGGGATAACATGTAAAACTAGCCTTTTCGTTTTTAAGACACAAATCTTTAAGTCTTCGAAAGGCTGAGAAGAACCGGCTTGACCCAGTCCCCTATGATAGCCGTTCTCATAGTGGTTATTACCACATGTAGCTGTAAAGGGCACCACATCAATCCCCTGACTCTGGAAAGTTTCTGCTTTATTTAGAATAAGATTCTCTATCAGATTGGAATAGAACCTTACCCCAATAAAAGACATAGACCCTGTTCCTAGTATTGTTACTAGATCAATATCATTTGATTTGATTAGTTTCATGCCCTCTAAATCCTTACAACATTTCAACAAAAAAGATCTATTCAACACCAAATCAAGGTCAAATAGGGGAACAAAATCCAAGATCAGTGAATCTGTATGGGTCTCCATCATCTTAAGAGAGAAGTTTTGACCAGAGACTACCCCTTCTGCCAGTGTATGGAAAGGAGGGGCAGTAGGGTTAAGAATGGTTGATACCACAGGAACAGGATTTCTTATTTCCACTGCAGGAAAGTGGACCATGGGCCTTTCTTTTTCTACACCCAGTTCTCTCGAAATTGGATTAGAACAACTGGTAATAATTTCATCAGTATTAACAAGAGGCACCACAGTTTCGGATGACACAATATTTAAATCATGCCTCGAAATTCCATTATCGATCTCAACCTTAGCAGGGGAGGAATTATGACAGGCTTGGGAGTCCTCAAAGAATATTTGTCTCTGCCTCCTCTTTTTGAATCTACGGAGAGGCTTCCTCTTTTTTCCTTTGCACTTTTTTTGTTTTCCCACTTTCTACTCTAGCTCCATCCCCTTAAAATCTGGATAAAAAATGGGATATAGTACTTTTTCGGCATTGGCATCAGACAATACAGCACTATTTTCCTCTATAACAATACCTGGTTCAAAGTCACTTATACAATTATGAGCAGACGTTTTGAAAACAGAGTATAATTCCTTCATCACAGGAGCAACTGGTATATTCTCAGTTGACAACCAGGGTGCATTAGCTGGTATTTTTTCAGGAAGTGTTATAATACAGGCATCTAAATCACAGCTCTTTACTGAGGTTTTTGATAGTAAAGCCTTTAAAATTTGAGTAACAGATTCCAATACGCAATCTGAACTACCCACAAATTTACTCAGTAACGTTAGAATTGATGATAACAAATGTTCCAAAGAGATCAGAAATTCTGATATAGGTTTCTCTGATGATTTTGAACTAGGATCATTAATAACCTCAATCCCCGTTATATTGAGCAATGGACTCTTTGACATATTAGTCTGAAAAGATAAATCTTGAGAATTGAGGGAGGGAGTACTACTATAAAGATGTAGACCAGAGGGGGTAACGCCAATTGGGGTCTTTATAACGTCTAGTAGTTTCCTAGGATCATCTACCAAATAACGTTCACACAACTCTAAGTCAATATCCAAAGGCTGTAAATCCTCATTAGTAACCTCCCTCAACTTTGAGTGATTTAATGAGTCATTGGGCGTAACATTTTCAGGTGTTAATGGGACCTTGGTTTTTTGAGAATTATCCAGATTAGAGGCTGAACACTTGTCATTCTCAGAGATTATAGGAGGGGAGGATAAAACACCCAGACTAGAGTATAAACTTAAATTTAAATTTCCCGATTCAGTTTCCTTCTGTACTTGATTGAGCATTGGGTTATGCAAGGCAATTGAACCGGCGCCCTTATTCGAAACAGACTTTTCCGAGGGCACCTTATCCACCGTTTTCTCCCATAACTGAAATATCTGATTTTGGCCCTTCAATTGAATAGTTGAGACATTCTTGTTTCGGAGGGGGTTGGATCTAGTCTTAGCCGACGATCTTCCCCCCAACAGTCTCCCAGATCTGAGTTTTTTTGCGGTCATATTGCAATCTATGTCAATAATGAAGGGTAAAACTATATATAGTGCCAATAATCAGATTCAAATATGCTCAATACTTAATATCAAAATACAAGGCGAAGCAGATGAGCGCGTCTGTTGAGTCACAAATATAGCAGCAATTGCCAAGGTCTATAAAGGTTGAATGGATACCAAATTAGAATGAAAGTCAATAAAGGAATGTTAATAAATGGGCCCAGCCCAGCCTACTTCTGCCACGGAGGGCCACAGAAGGCCCGCTCTTTGTCCGGTCTTCGTCCGCGCTTCTGTCCGCGCGCGTCCCGCGTTCGCGTCTAAAGACAGACCTAAGTAGGAGGAGGAGGGGGCGGGAAGAGGCACCAGGTGCGCGCGATGTCCAGTCGCTAGCACCTCTGGGCCTCGCAGTCCCGCTCCCGCTGGTCGATTCAGCGTCCCTCTCCCTCAGCAGCCACGCAAAAGCAGGAATGGAGCACACGAGCTCCCGAGTCCGCACAAAGCTCCTCAAGACGGAGCAGTCCTCGCCGTCAAAGTAGGGAACAGGTTTCCTCAGTGTGTCTCAAGGAAAGAAAGCACTGCGTGCGGCACTCAAGAATGGTGATGTATCAGTCTGAATTTCCCTTTAGATTTACTGGGCACAATGTCTAACTGGAAATAGTAAGGTCTGGATGCGGAAGGTACTGATACAGTCCTACGATTCAGTTTTTCTCACACTTCTTTCATTAATATCTTTGATTAAATATTTGTTCTGTCCTCGCCAGAGCAATGATTTTCACAAACCAATCAGCATAAGGGCTAATATCTGATGTTTAATACTTTGTAAAACCCTTCCATTTTTAGCTTTGCTGCCTGTAATAAGTGGCCACACAAGGGTTCTGCAGTGCCCACATAAAATAAGCTTTTTTAGAATATCTGTCGGTGTTACCTGCTCACAAGTTGCCTCTGCCACCTGAGTCCATAACCCCTGATTTTGTGCTGACTTCTCATTCTGCTTTCTCCTCCTCTCTTTAAACTCAAAGAGGGAATCAGTTCTTCCCTCTGCTCATGTACTCTATCCAATCTGCTAATGTGGTGACTGTGCAACCTTCTGGTGCAACGTCCTCGGTCCAGCAGCAACAGGTTAATTGACTGTCCGCTTTGCTACTATTATACCAACTCCAGATTCTGTCACTCATACCCCCAATTCCATTGTAATTACCTTCTCCTTCTGCCCTTGCTTTTTTTAGAAACGTGTGCCATGAATTCCAAAATCATCATCAGTGGCTGTAGCTCGCTGCCATTTTTACTTCCCTTTTCCTGGGCAGGACTGTACTTCCAGCCACTACCTTTAGCACGTCTGCTCTACCAATAGACTTGGCCTCAACACAGGTCCCTGGACTATCCCCATTGACTTCCTCCAAACTCGCCCATTCGAATCGGCATGCCCTGTCTCCGTAAGAGTGCCTTCATTGACAACCACACATCCTGACTTCTGCTCTTCAATCTTTTTATTATTTCAGCCCCCTGCCCCCCCCTTCCTCACTTTGTGACACATTTGATGCACTTCTACCAATGAGCACCTGCATTTTATCCCTTCCTACTTGTACAGGAGTAGCGCCCACTCAACTATGGTCGTTGGGACTTCTCCGGATACTCTTGAGGTCGGGGACTGGGTGCCAATTACAACCTTCACCCTCTCTTCTGTGTGCCATGTCGCTGCTCTATGCCACCCATCTTGGTCCTTCACACTGGGGACGTAATGGTTGGTTGGTCAACCTGACCCTCTGACTGGATTCCTTGATCTAAACAATGGTCACTCTCCTTTTGAGGTGCACGCCACATCGCCATCCGGCCTACCCTGTTCCTCTTCCATACATGACCGTGACTCCATCCGCTGACAACTCATTCAAAATGTAAACTTCCTGATACGACTCCTATCTTTCCACTCATAGTGCTTCCAAGCCTCACGAGGACACTTTTTACTGTCACACGTCCCCCTAGACATTGTCAACGGTCTCTTTTTAGAGCAGTCCCGTAGCCCTCAGCTCGTCTCTTTTCTCTTCAAGGAATCTGGGGTCAGAGATAAGGGAGCTTGTGTCTCCACTCATAGGTGGCATACCCTGACGTCCATATTAGTACAGTCACCACTGTTTGACCCCCATGCCGTGAGTGCCTTCCTGCACTCCTCCCAGCCTGCCTCAGGAAAGAGCCACAGGTCAGTAGAGCAGCAGGTCCTGTGGCCCTACATTGTGCCTTGGGCACCTCAAAGATCTTCTACCATCCCGAGGTAATTTGCCTACTATGCGCAGCATTGCCAAGGTTGGTGCCACCTCTCTGTTCAACAGTGCTTGTAGTGTGGCTGTTACCTCCTGCCAAGCTCAAAGGTGATACATTCTTCCCTCTGTGCATGCACCCTATGACGTGCTGACTGCCACCTCATACACTCATTGCATTCCTTGAGCTTCCAATCTCCTGGGGTACAGGGCAGATCCTTTCCCCCTGCCGAGTGCCTGCAATGCACCAAAAAAATGTACAGAATAAGGCAATAATGCAAAATCAGAGCCAAAACAATTTGCTCACCTTGCACATCGTTTTTGCAGAGAAGTTTAAATGAGGTGCAAATTTTAAATACTTTGAGGTGTTTTCAGACCAGCACTTTACAGCAGGATCACAAAAACACTTTAGTATTGTAGGTAAAGTTGTGCATTACTAGGAATTTCCTTGGTAGGTAATTCTACCTTCCTTTCCTGCTGCAACTTACTCTCTGCCGATCTCCTGATATCTGTTTACCTATCTGATTTTTGCTGCATTAAACGTTGCAAAGAGAAAAGCAACACGGACACACATAACGAAGTAACTAACTGAGTGGATACATTGCGAGGTGATTGTCTCACAGTTCCTATTTTTCTGCATTTGATGTTTCACAATTTAGAAAAAAAAGTTATAACAACGCATTTCAACATCATTAATATGGGTTACGTACAGAAAATATGAACCTTATAAGTTATTTGAGGCACATATGTCATTGCGTTGTAAGAGGATTCCAGAACTTGCTCACATTTAACGTACGTAGGGTAAATACGAGGGAGGGGGGCCTAAATAGAGTAAAAATCACAGATCAGGGTAGGCGCCTGAAGTGGGCAAGAATTAATGGGGGAAACTTTTATAGATCATTCGTAAATAAGGGCGGACAATTATTAGAGAAATGCCTTGACCTATCAGTGGAAGGGTCACATTTAGTGGATGCTTTTGAACAAATGGGCCAATTAATAGACGCCCTCCTAAAAACATCGGGACATTTAAAACCCATAAAAGACCCGCGTTGGTTTGACAATGCCTGCTCCCTCGCACAAAGAAAGCTGAGAGCTGCCCTGAGGTGTAATCCTAGGGAGAAACAACGGGTGGTGCAATGCAGGTCAAAATACAAACAGGCTCTAAATCGACGTAGAAAATCCCTCCAAATGCAAACATGAGAGGACCTTAGAGAGGCGGCAGAACTAAAGGATACAACGGCCTTCTGGAACATAATTAACAACCCTTATTTCCAAAAGGCAAATAGCCCACAGATAGGCTAGAGGGCGCGCGAACTGAATGGCCGCACCTTAGTGAGGCTCCAGCAGCCTGGCATCTCTATGCGACATTGATCCTTTTATTTCTGCTCCCACCCGCCTGAAAATCCCCACGAAGGAGCGGCGGGCGACACTGCACACTCGGTGCAAGTTTGGAGGCTTTACCTCCTTTGGTCACGAAGATAGCGCCGGTTGAATAGACGGCCGGGGTGCGTCCTAGCACGGTGAAGCCCGGCGGCGGCTACAGGGACTACGCAAGCCCGGGGATCACCACGAGACACGCAGGCCCGCAGGACATGGGCGGGCAGCGCTGCTCGTCCCGGTAGCGGAGGCGGACGCTAGCTGACCCCGGAGGGACAACCGGTGAGAGACACTGTGCGTGTATTGATTGCGGCGCCTGGGGAGGATCTGGGGAGCCGCGGACGCTGCTTCACCCCTGCGGCCTCGGAACTACAGTTGCGACAGGCGCGAGCTCATAGTGCCGAATCGGCCTGCTACGGCCTCCATTAAGTAAGTTCCGAGCCCTGGACTGCCAGTGTTTCATTTCCGAAAGTACAGGCCACGATACCTGTTGCTGCCATTACTCCAGGCCTACGCTGTGGAGCCAGGCGCTCCCCCCAGGGCCAGTAATCCTGTGGTGGACCTCGGGGCACTACCTCTTGTCCTGTACTAGGGAGCTAGCGGCGGCGCACTTGACTCGAGCGCCTGGAGCCCCGTTGACGATACTTGCCCTGATCCACGCTTTACTCCCTCGTGGATCTCCACAGTGAACGCCTACCGGATTTTCCCTTCTACCATTGAGGCACGTGCAGGGTGCCGAACCTACTGGATAGCGCCACATCAACAGTGAGTAGCCCTCTTCACCTCAACTTCACCAGCCAGGGTGTGCGTAGCGTTGGAGCGCACCCCGTCTCCTTGCCGCCATGGGGAAACCGGACAACCGGCAGCCAAAGCTGCAGTTTGAACCTGCAACGCAAAAGAAAGCGACTAGACACACGGGCGACAGTGTGCAACCCCGGAGTCCAGCCGCGGAGGCTTCCACATCAGCCCACACAGCCCCGGACATTGCCACGATGCTGCAGGAGATGCGCCAGGGATTTGCCACCGTGGTTGACAAGGTGGATAGGTTATCCGCTAGAATGGACGGCATAGTCCAGAAAATGGATGTCCATGAAGAGCGCATTACGGAGGTGGAGCGCCGAATATCCGAGAATGACAACACCACGGCGGCGCATACTTCACGACTTTCCAGAATGGATAATGTATTGCGGGTAATTGCCGCCAAAAATGAGGAATTGGAAGCGAGAAGTCGACGGAACAACATCCGCGTCACGGGCATTCCAGAATCGACCAACACGGGGAAGATGGAGCTATACATCGAAAAGCTACTTACAGCAGCAGTGGGGGTGGAAGCTCTCTCGAACCAGTTTATTGTGGAGCGCGCTCACCGTTCGCTTGGTCCCCAGCCCAAGCCTGGCGCCCCGCCACGACCCATCATTGCGCGCCTGCTCAACTATCGAGATCGCGATGCGGCGCTACGGGCGGCCCGGGCGAACCAAAACCTCACATATGATGGAGTGTCCTTCTCTATATATCCTGACTTTACCCCGGTGGTTCAAGAACAGAGGCGGAAGTTCCTTACTGTTAAGAGAAAACTTCGAGAACTGAACATTGATTATGCCCTTTTGTACCCAGCCAAATTGAGAGTAACCCACCAAGGCACGCAACATTTCTTTCTCAACCCCCAGCAAGTTGAAGACTATATTAAAACTTTGCCTAAACGTGGTAGGCGACCTGCAGATGCTGAAGGCCTACATGACTCTAGTACTGAATGAATGATCAATGGCCCTGTGTTGTTCTAATTTTGCGTTTTCCTGGATTATCATCGCTGTCTCACTGCATGGCGAAGGCTATCACGGTGTGCAGTGGCTACGACTGGCTCCTGGGGGGCCATGGACGGGTGCCGGACTGCAGGTGGTAATGTATGCCAGGCCCCCACCCCCCCTACTCCCTCTCCCCTCCGGAAAGGGACGCTAAGGGTGGACTTGCACGGAGCGGGAGGACTGGGGGTGGCCGGACGTGGACCTCTGATGACCCCTACTGGGTGTACCCCAAGGACCTTGACTCTTTCCCTGTTGTTGTTCAATTGTTTGGGTTACTATGTGGGTGGGGGTGGGCTTGGGATACTGGCGAGTTGGGGAAGCTTCAGTGGGGGGGGGGGGACGGGAGACTTTGCATAGTAGAAATGCAGCTAGCAAAGAGCGGCTCACTTTAGCGGTGCCGGGAGGGTTAGGAGGCCATGCTTGGTTGCTAGATGCTACTGGTATTTCTGCATTCCTTGTCCCTTTGTTGGGATTCATTGGGGAGGGGTGGGAGGGGGGTCGATTTGGGAGAACTGTTTGTTTTCGGTTCACAACATGTGCGTTAGGTATCAAAGAATCGTTTCTACGTCTCTGTGGGGGAAAGGGTCCAATTTGGGACGCTTGTTTGGTTTCGGTTCATAACATCTGCACTAGTTCTCGTAGACTTGCTTCGTTGTCACGATGGGAGACGGCTGGCTAGTGGCCAGGAGAGAGATGGGTCTACTTTGCGATATGTAAAATGTATGTTGCTGAGACACAGTACTGGTATCTGGGGAGTTGCCCCTGGGCGGCGGCTCCCATTTCCTCCAGGTATGACAGAATTGGCGAGATTTGGGAAGGGTATGCACCTTGCTGATTGTGGTTATGCCTTGTTGGATGCCTTGATTCCTAATCTATATATCCAATTGCACCCATGGGGGACACACACCTGAATGTGCTCACATGGAACGTGAGAGGGCTGGGAGATCATAGAAAGAGGAGACAGATACTGGGGTATCTGGATCGCCATAAAATCCACGTTGCTTTCCTACAGGAAACGCACTTTGCGCCTAATAGACCACATTCTTTTGGCAACAGGTGGGCCTCATATACTGTCTTCTCTTCATATTCCTCCTATGCACGGGGTACGGCTATTCTTATCAAAAGAAATACACCCTTCTATCTAGCGGGCTCAAAGGCGGACCCACAGGGGAGATATTGCTTAATGTGGGGCAGGCTGGGACGTATGACAGTGACGCTCGCCTGCTGTTACGGGCCTAACATAGACGATCCGCAGTACTTCACTGCCTTATGGGCAGCGATAGTTGAGACAGGGTCACAACACATCATATGGGGGGGTGATTTCAACATAACCTTAAATCCCGCCTTAGACAGATCACACCCCGCCCCACATCATTACACTAATGGGAGGGGGGTCCTCCGTGCGACTATTGATGACAACCACCTCATAGATGCATGGCGATCTCATTGTGGGGCAAAAGGGGAAGGTACTCACTTCACCGCACAGGCAAAATCATGGGCTAGACTTGACTACATACTCCTGACATCCCACCTCTACACATCACTTATACACGCAACGCACCTCCCCAGAACATATTCTGACCATTCTCCGGTTCTTATCACATTGAAGGGCGCTGAATTGGGCCCCCCTGTCACGGCATGGCGCATGCAGCCCTCGATGCTCCTAGACATGGAGTTCCAGGAGGAGCTTCGTGAGGAATGTCTAGACTTCTTTAAACGCAATAAGGACTCAGTTCAGGATGTTGAAACTATATGGGATGCATTTAAGGTTACGCTTAGAGGCCTCTGCATTTCGAAGGGCTCAGGGGTACTCAAGAGCATACTGAATAGATTGAGGTCCCTGGAAGCAGACCTCGGGCGTGCAGAAGAGGCCCTCCGAGTGAACCCGGGGGGCAATACATTGGCTGAGATACGGGAAAAGATATCGGAGTATACTGATGAGGCTGCCCGGGAGGTGAAATTCAGGAACAAACACTGGGTGGCAAGACGATATGGGGAGGGCGAGAGACCTGGGAAAGCCCTGGCTACTACAGTTAAACTTCTGCGGTCGCCCACTGTCATACTTGAGTTAGAGACTGCTGAAGGGTTGCTACTTAGGGACTCCACGCAAATACTGAATGAATTTGTACGACATTATAGTACACTTTACTCCTCAACCAGAACAGGGGAACTGACGCTAGGGACTACTTGGCAGATGTATCATTGGGATGGCTGAGCGACTCGCAAAGGGCATTTTTGAGTGCCCCATTCGAACTTGATGAAGTCAGGGAGGCTATCATGCACATGTCATCGGGCAAAGCCACTGGGCTGGATGGCATCCCCATCGAATTTTACAAGACATATATAGACTTCATGGCGCCGGTACTGCGTGAAGTGTATGAAGATGCGCTGGAGGTTGGTCACCTTCCTGCCTCCATGAGAACTGCTCTCATCACGTCCCTGCTTAAGCCTGGGAAGCCCGCTACACATTGCGATTCCTACAGACCCCTATCATTGCTAACTTGCGACGTGAAGATCCTCGCTAAGCTAATTGCGGCGCGCATTAGTCTCCTACTACCAGACCTTATACTTCCTGATCAGGCTGGATTTGTCCCAGGTAGAGCGACATCACACAACCTTCGCACTTTTTTCTCGGTCTATGATTCTGTCCACGAAGACTTGCCAATGGCGGCCATATTTTTAGACGCCACTAAGGCGTTCGACTCGCTCGAGTGGGATTATGTATTCCGGGTGCTTGAGCGGATGGGCTTCCCTATTATTTTTATCTCCTGGATCAGATTGCTATATACACGTCCTGTAGCCAGAGTACTTATTAACGGACAGCTGTCCTCAGAATTCCCGGTCTCCAGGGGGACTAGGCAGGGTTGCCCCCTGTCCCCGCTCCTGTTTGCCATAGCCACAGAACCCCTCGCAGCTAAACTACGTCAACATCATCGGGATAGTGCATTGCGGTGCTTTCAAAGGCAGATACTCATTTCGATGTACGCCGATGATATTACACTCTATGTTCGCCACCCGGGTGAGAACCTGCACCCCATTCTTAGAGAATTCATTCGGTTTGGGGCTCTCTCTGGCGTCCAGATTAACTGGAGCAAGTCATGCCTTTTTCCACTCACTGCCTCGACACATAACATTCCACTGGAATATCCACTTGCCTGGTGTGAGGGAGATTTCAAATACCTGGGTATACATATAGAAAAGGATAGGGAGGCGCTTATTCGAGCCAATTATGGCACGGTGATGGATAAAATCAGTGATAATATTTCCAGGTGGATAACCCTTCCCTTGTCCATGGCAGGGAGGGTCTCGTTAGTTAAGATGGTGATACTCCCTCAACTTCTGTATTTATTTCTGAACATACCATTTCATCCCGGAGCATATTTTTTTAAGCTACTGCGCTCAGAATTGCTCAAGCTGGTCTGGGGTGGGAAAACGCCCAGGCTTAAGTGGGAGGTCCTTGTCAGACCTTACTCGCAAGGTGGTTTCGGGGTTCCGGATTTCGAACTCTATTACCGAGCTGCCCAGGCCCACTTCGCCTACTTCTGGGTAAGACAACCTAGATACATGCCCCAGCTGGCGGCTGAACATTGGCTAGCGCACCCGACACCGATCGAAGGAGCGCTCTACTCTCCAGTAGAAGGTAGAGATAAAACCCCAAATACAGTCCTTAGCACGGTGACGGCATGGAATCATATTAGTTCGAAACTTGATCTACGATTGATATACGCCCCACTACTTCCCTTGACATATCACCCGCAATTGCCGCTACTACAGGAAGCTGGCTTTCAAAAGTTATTGACGAAAATCCATGTTTGAACATGGGGAGATTTGTACAGAGAGGGCACCTTCCGTACCAAAGACCAACTTTATGAAGGGATACAACCGACGCCGCTAGAGGTATTTTACTATATAAGGCTCCGACATGGTTTGCAGGCAGTTACACCGGATTTCCCACACGAGCCTCCTGTACTTCTCCCTCTACAACACATTCTTCAACTCGATAACCCCAGCAGGCTGGTGTCTACGCTGTATAGGTCGATCCGTGTCAATATGGAATACGCTGAGTTGCCTGCTAGGGAGAGGTGGGACCAGGAACTAGCCATAGCCCTTACTGACAAACAATGGACATTTTGCCTGCAACAAACTGAACGCATTTCATCCAGCAGTAGATATAGGATCATTCACTATAAATTCATTCACAGATTATATTATACACCTGTGCGTCTGCACAGATTCCAGCTACGGTCTTCTGACACTTGTGACAGGTGTGGGGCTCCTGGGGCTGATTTCCTGCATCTTGCATGGGGGTGTGCTCAGGTATACCGCTATTGGGATCAGGTTTTTCAGGCACTCTCCAAGATGATAGACATGGCAGTGGAGCCATCTCCGTTACTGGCACTGCTGGGCTATGTTGAACCACTCCAGGCAGCCCACCGCAAATATGTGGCGATGGCCATGCTATTGGCCAAGCGTAGAGTAGCCTGCAAATGGGGAAGGGGGAGAGCACCCAAATTTAAGGAGTGGATGCGAGACATGGTGTACTGCCAAGAACAATTACATACTTACTCTGAACTGTTGCCTCCCACTTCCAGGCCCACGGACATATGGGCCCCACTGCACTGCTATTTGATAACGGAATCTCCGATTGCTGCCTAGGATTAAGGTTGGAATGCTGGGACGTTGCTTTGATGCTCACTGGACGGGGGATGGTGTGAGGTTGTATCGAGCTGCTGTGGGTTCAGTTACTAATGTTATGGACCCCCCCCCCCCCGATACCCCAGCCGGTGGACCCCTCCAGTTCCCCACTTGTTGCCCTACCTCTGTGGGTAGCGATATAGTGCTAACTGCCCTTTGCCTTGGCTGTAGGGGTTCTTCTGGCCATCTCATGAGGCGTGATGACTTAATACAGCTTACTTGTAAACCTCATTCCATGTACAGCAAGTTCTTTTTTGTCTCTCTTTTCCCTTTCTTATTCTATGCCGACTATTGAGGTAGACAGGCCATCATGCTGGCGCACGCGCCTCTCCCTCTATGTGACTGGGTTATCGCACATGTTGAGGTTACTAAAAAATGTTAAAAATGTGAGACGAACTGATATGCTTATGTTACGTTTGTACTTGTCAATAAGTTGATGTGCTCTCTACACAGAAATACGTAAGCCAATTTTAGTATGCCTTTTCTTATCCTGCTGCTTTACATCAAATAACGACCGGCCTCAGGGTTGTAGGCATAACGCTGTGTATCCTTGACAGTACTCAATAAACGTCTTGCACCAAAAAAAAAAAAAAAATAAATTGCCCACAGATAGGTTCCAATGTCCTCCCAGAACAGTGGGTGGCGCACTTTAGAGCTCTCTACAATAGAAGGCATAAGGAGCAGTCACAAACGGGTGAGGGGGCCAGGAGGTGGAATGTAACACTACAATTTTCCATAGAGGAGGTTACTGCTGGCATCCAGGGCCTCACCAAAAATAAGGCACCAGGACCAGATGGGATCCCACCGGACCTATACCTAAGTAAGATAGACCTGTGGGCCCCAATTCTAACAAGAATCATAAATGCTGCCGTAGCCACAGGGCTTCCGCGCTCTTTGTCCACGGCCACAATATTGCCCATTTTTAAGAAGGGTAACAGAGATAATCCTCAGTGTTACCGCCCGATCTCCCTCATATATGTCACTGCTAAAGTCCTGGGACATGTAGTTCTTAACCATCCTATGGACTGGGCTGAGGAAGAACATATCATCACTGATGTCCAATATGGGTTTAGGGCTAATAGATCGACCACTGATCAATGTTTAAACCTCTATTTATTGGTGGCCAAATACAGAATGGCTAGTACCGAAGCTGTTTATTTAGCCTTTATGGACCTTACCGCAGCATTGACTGCGTTAATAGGGAAAAGCTATGGGATCTAATGAGTATTCTAAGGGTAGATCAGGACCTAATAAAGATTTTAAAAGCCCTACACTGGAACACGACGGCCAATGTAAGATATAACTTGGAGGGCGGATGCACAGATCCCTTTACCTGCACGAGTGGTGTGAGACATGGTTGCATCCTGGCACCATTCCTTTTTTCGTTAAATATAAATGGCCTAGAGCAAGCCCTATTAAGCCTTAATGTGAATTCGCCAAGAGTAGACAGAAGAGCAATCCCAGTTTTACTCTACGCTGATGACGCGGTATTGTTGGCACGTACGCCACGAGGTCTTCAAACATTAATAGATGGCTTCATGTGTTTTATGAATGATTTAGACCTATCTGCCAACTTGACCACGTCATATGTTATGGAAGTAGGGTTAAAATCAAAAAAATGTTTCAACTACAGAATAGGAGATCATAAGTTGGAGAAGGTGAAAACCTTCTCCTACCTAGGCATTTTAATGGATGGGCATCTGAATTTTAAAGCTCTATTAGAGGAGCGCTGTAATAGGATATTGTCCAGTACAGGGGCAATAATGAATTTCGGCCGCAGACTTGGAAGGTGGTCCCCGGAGCAAATGATGATTTTATATAACTCCATCTGCTACCCTAAGGTGGCATATGGAGCAGAACTCTGGGGGTTCACCAATTTAAACAAACTACAGGTTGAGGAGCACAAATACATGAGAAGGCTGCTTAGGGTCCCAAAGAGTTTCCCCGCCTATATTGTTCATGAAGAACTGGGGGTGGGGGAGGGGGCATTTATAGAGGATAGAATTCAACTTAGACCCCCATTAAGTCTGTTTGTCAAAAAATTGGCTGTAAGGAACTCTTCTCAAACCCGACTGGTGGAGCAGTCTGGGATAAGACCAGTGTGAAGAAGAGGTTCATTACCTATTAAACAGCCTATAGAGAGGAGAAGGAATATGGCAAACAGTCTGTTAGAGCTTACAATTTAGTAAGGACTAGCGAAGGAATGGAACCATACCTTGCCCTCACATACAATGCTCAGGATAGATTTTTAATCTCACGTTTTAGGCTCAACATTTTACATTATTTATTAGCCGAAGCGGCAGGTTTCACTGTTGAGCCAAAGGGTCCCTGCGGCTGCGATCATCGATCTCCGCAGGATACCCTTCATTTTGTATTTGCCAATTTTATTCATTGCCTAGGCGCCTGTATTTAATAAGTCTATTAAAGAAATTGAAATTCAGGCACGCAAAGGTCGCCCTTTTACATTTACAAATGGCGCAAGATCCACTTACCCTGCTTTCCATTACAAGTTTCTTAAGGGTTGCCTCAAAGCTAAGAGAGACATGAGGTTCTGTGTAAAGACGTGGGGGATAGATAGGGGATTAACGAACTGTAATGAACTGTAATGAAGATTACCATGCCCTTTTCTTTTCTTTTTAATACTTCTTCTTATTGTATAGATATTAATCATGTTTGTATTATTGGTGTTTTTATTTGTAACTTTTATGGTGTTTTGTACAATGCCGAATAAAGGAAATTATCTATCTATCTATCTATCTATCTATCTATCTATCTATCTATCTATCTATCTATCTATCTATCTATCTATCTATCTATCTATCTATCTATCTATCTATCTATCTATCTGCTCACATTTAAAATAGTTTATTAATGAATCAATGTATCTATATATTTATAATACATAAGATTATGTCTTCCCTGTCTCTAATTTCCTTTATAATCGGTGACTTGTGTCGCCGATTATAAAAAAAATACGCCAGAACTCGAGTATTATAAGGTTAATACAGTCGAGTCTAACATCACAGTCCCAGCAGCTGAGGCAGTTCAGGTCAGGGAGTCTAATTAAAGTAGTGGTTTAAAGCAACGAAAACAGAACCTTGCTTTTCTGTTTTTTCTGCTTCATTTCTTAGCTTACAAAAACAAGCAGAGTGAACTTGCTTATTTTTGCACTCCAAAAGTGAAATTCTTTCTGTATGTTTCTAAACATTCCGTGCTAGTGCAGCTTTAAAAAAAAAGTAACTGACTTGTATAGAACTGTTTCTAATATCTGCTTGTAACAAACAACAAACAGGTTTCTCATGTGTTTAATTGTGCTTTAGAGATTTTATATTTATTCTTCATGTTTGCAGCACGATTTTATTATTTATCTTAGTGTTTGCAAACATGTTCGCTCTTTCATACGAAAGAGTTATGCACCAAGTTTTTTAAGTAGTTTGTGGGAAAGGCGATAGTGTGACCATGAATTATATGGGATAAAGTACCCACTTGGCGTAAATAATAAGTATATTGCAAGTCACCTCAAAGTTTTGTACTCTCATATATAGGAGTTATGGAACTCCTTTGTGACTGCAATATCCTTATAATTTCCGGCAGGGTATACTTTATTCCTTATATCTAGTATCTAGTTATTTGTGTAATTTATATAACTCCAAAACATAGCCATTCAGCCACTGAACCCTCCCCCCAGCACGTAATCAGTAAACATGAATGTAAACGTGATTGTGTATACAGTGAGTGAAATTAAAACAATTACTTTGGAGACTGGGCTGACATACAGTGATCATCAACCATTTGACTACAGTTGTGTTGATAGGATAGTAAGCAATAAATGGTGGGGACTGTTCTCAGTTTGAACATGTGGCTTTGGTGCTCGGCACCAGCACTTTATGACAGTCTGCCACATAGTGGCGTTGTCTGTCTAATTTAGAGGTGAGCACAACAACAGTTGTTTGTTAACTAAATATACATGAAATTAATTAATATATATTAATTACACTCTTCTAGCTTTGGGGGCCTGAAACAGTCTGAATTGTCACATTTGTAAGAGTGTGATGGTTAATTGTTGTGTTAGTACTTATCATTGGCAACGCTGGCATGGGTAACAGGTGGGGCAAGCTGCAGTGGCCTCCTGACGAGGGCCCTGGCCCTTATTTGTTTTACAAAATAAGCACTGTGGGGATATAAGGGTTACCATTGGCTAGTTGGTAAACATTGCAAATCAAGCAACCTACCTCACTCAACATAAATCATCTTTGAATTTGGTCATTTGAAACTCAGTTGTTCAATCTTCTTATCATTGATTGGTTTGATACTCCTAAATGGAAAGCACTATTATTAGAAATTGTGGGCTAATTTATGAGCGGGTAGCATCATGTTTGCACTATGCAACGTGGTACATGCATGACACAAACCTCTAAGTCTTATTTTTAAAGTCTTGCAAAGCCACTTTGCGTGGCTCTAAGTGGCTTCAAAAATCTGGAGTACCGCAATGCTGCGCAAATTGCTATTTTGCCTTATTCTTCCCAAGGTAGGTGTTCCATGGGCATTGCACGGGTGTTCCCATGCAATTCCCATGGATTTTGACATATCCACAGATTTCCATGCACTTGTAAACCAGGGAATGCACCAAAATCTTACACCTTCCCAGGGGAGTTGTAGCAAGGAGAAATATCTCTAGTTCTCCTTATTTCTTCCTCTTTCTATTGGGGCTGCATTCTGCAGCAGACATAGAAAGAGGAATATGTCTCCCAGTATCGGACCAATCCTCCATGCAACACATTGAGGGGGGCCCACCTTGGTGCTAGGCTGCAAAAAGGGCACCAGCGCGAAGGAAATAACTGGAATGCGCCACATTGATTTAAATATGGCGCATTCCTGCACTTTCCCTGTCATGCAGTGCAGTGCAGCTAGGTGACTTGCTGTGCTGCACTGCGTCACTTACTCATAAATGAACCCCCAGGTTTCTGAATGGTAAAGATATGCACCCTGTGCAAGCAGGAACCACAATCCTAGGATAAGTCTCAACACTTCCCAAAATGATCCTGTGCTCTCCCTCTGATAGCTTGGAACAGAACTGTCAGCCCTAACTTAAGAAGCAATGTGGAAAGTATTTGTGCAACACATCAAACAGTAAAACAGTGAAAACACCACAAAAGACTCCACACCAATTTAGAAACATAGAGAATACTGTTATTAATAAAACAAAACCAAAATTACGTGAATCCAATCAATAGAAGTTAAGGTATTAATTATTAAAGATAAAGGGCCATATGTATGAAGGTAGCAATTAGCGATTTTGTAATAGCGATTTTTAAGAAATCGCTATTTCAGAATCGTTAGTTGCTATGTATCAAGAAAATCGCAATTTGTTTGCAATTTCTTGATATTCCTTAATTGCGAATTCGCAAATTGCGAATTCGCAATTAAGGAATACTTTCTTATTCATTTCTATGGGCCAGGAGGCCTATAGGAATGAATGGGAAATTTGCGATTCTCAATTTGCTAATCGCAAATTGAGAATATTTTCAAGGGTGCAGGGGTGTCTAAAGGACACCCTGTTGTACCCCTGAAATATGCATGGGTGCACATGTGGTGCACATACATGCCCTATGGGCATGTATGTGCATCACATGGCACTTTGAAAAATGCACAAATATGCATTTTTCAAGGAATTCTCAACTTACCACCAACTATAAGTTGGTGGTAATTTGCGATTCCTTAAGGCCAATTTGCGAATTTATTTTGGCTTCTTACATTGCATTTAAGCAATCGCAAAATTAGCGATTCCTTAAATGCAATTGCAAAATAAGGAATCGCAAATTTTGCGATTCCTTACTTTGCAAGCAGATTTCCTTGATACATACCATTAGGCCAAATTGCATTTGCAAACGCTGAAATTCTGCTAATTTTGGTATTTACGAAGTCAATTTGGCTTGATACATATGGCCCTAAATGCAGAAATAGCGCTTAGAAGCGTCAAACACTTAAAGAGTTAATTGGTCGCGCAGGACCGGGACAAAGTAAAGAGTTCAGGCCGACCGAGATGGAGCGCTGGCCGGATACAGGATCCACACAGAGCCCGCTGAGCAAAAGTACCTTGATACTGGTTGAAAACATTCAGATACGGGGTGAAGTCGAGCGATGCGTCAGTGATCCCCACGCATATGGGGTGATGCGCCGGATTTTTCCACACAACAGTGGTAATACATTGGTTCAATGAGTGATGCACTGGTTCCGAGGTGTGGTGGTTCTGAATGCTGTGCACTGGGTTTCTCCACACTGTAGAGGTGGTGCGATTTCTCCACACTGTAGGGTGATGCGTCGATCTACCCCAAGCAGCAGTGATGATACATTAGTTCCAAAGCTGTGGTTCTGGAAGCAATGCAGAGTTTCTAAGTGTGATGCGCCGATCTAGTTCCTGCAACGACGGCAATGCATTGTGCAAATCAGCACAACGGTGTTAGTGAATATGTTCTGGCAGATGCAGCACTTTATACTCACTTTTAAGGGCCCAGGAACAGGTTGATATCACTTGGCAGAGCAGACTTTTAGCACACAAAGTCCAGGTGCAGTTTGCAGGTTGAAGAGAAGTCTTTACAATCCATGAGACTTTGGAACAGGAGTTAAGCCAACAAGCCCTTGGAGATACTTAGGTTCTGCAATGTAGAGATGCAGGTCCAGTCCTTCTTACATCCAGGCAAGAGGGCAGCGGTCAGCAGGCCAGCACAACCAAAGCAGTAAAGCAAAGTGGCAGTCCCTCCAGCAGCACAGCAATCCTTCTTCCTGGTAGAATATCCTCTGTTCCAGTGTTCTGAGCTGGTGATGTCTGAGGTCCAGTACTTAGACCCAGTTAAATCTTTGAAGTGGGGGAGACTTCAAAGAAATGCCTTTGAAGTGCACAAGTCCCCGCCTTCCCTGCGCTGGCTCCAGACTAACTACAGGGGGGTATTCAGCTCTTTGTGTGTGGGGACAGGAAACAGTCCATTCAGTAGTTAGTGGCAGCTCCTTCCTTCCATCCTGCCCAGGAAGGCCGATCAGGATGTGGATGACATCATTCACACCTAAGATTCCTTTGTGTGTGGCTGTCTAGAGGGAATGCACAAAGCTGGCTGTAACCCACCCAAGACATGTATTCAAAGACAGGCAGAAGGCACCAAATAGTTACAGTAAGGACATGCCAGCTTTCTAGAAAATAGTAGGTAGGTAGGTAGGTAGTTCGGACTGGACTGTTCCCATGAGGCACAGGGTCAGAGCTGATTTGCATATAGCCAGTGTCTAACCCAGGGTGGTGTGGAGTGCAGAAAAAACGATGGATTTAGGCCCAGATCCTTGTACTGGGGTGAATGTATGACATTGTTCTACATTCTGTCCATCAACTGTGTTTTTTGCAATTTTCACCCCGAGTGGGCTGGGTATGCTCAGACGTGAGTCCCAGGCTCTCCACACCACTGGAGTCAAGCTATCCAGGCTGATGAAGGCTGATAGCCAGAAACCGGTCCTTGGATGCTTGATTCCGGTCTGGGAAAGACATGGCTTGGTAGTTCGGACTGGACTGTTCCCATGAGGCACAGGGTCAGAGCTGATTTGCATATAGCCAGTGTCTAACCCAGGGTGGTGTGGAGTGCAAAAAAACGATGGATTCAGGCCCAGATACTTGTACTGGGGTGAATGTATGACATTGTTCTACATTCTGTCCATCAACTGTGTTTTTTGCAATTTTCACCCCGAATGGGCTGGGTATGCTCAGACAGGAGTCCCAGGCTCTCCACACCACTGGAGTAAAGCTATCCAGGCTGATGAAGGCTGATAGCCAGAAACCGGTCCTTGGATGCTTGATTCCGGTCTGGGAAAGACATGGCTTGGTAGTTCGGACTGGACTGTTCCCATGAGGCACAGGGTCAGAGCTGATTTGCATATAGCCAGTGTCTAACCCAGGGTGGTGTGGAGTGCAAAAAAACGATGGATTTAGGCCCAGATCCTTGTACTGGGGTGAATGTATGACATTGTTCTACATTCTGTCCATCAACTGTGTTTTTTGCAATTTTCACCCCGAGTGGGCTGGGTATGCTCAGACGTGAGTCCCAGGCTCTCCACACCACTGGAGTCAAGCTATCCAGGCTGATGAAGGCTGATAGCCAGAAACCGGTCCTTGGATGCTTGATTCCGGTCTGGGAAAGACATGGCTTGGTAGTTCGGACTGGACTGTTCCCATGAGGCACAGGATCAGAGCTGATTTGCATATAGCCAGTGTCTAACCCAGGGTGGTGTGGAGTGCAAAAAAACGATGGATTTAGGCCCAGATCCTTGTACTGGGGTGAATGTATGACATTGTTCTACATTCTGTCCAGCAACTGTGTTTTTTGCAATTTTCACCCCGAGTGGGCTGGGTATGCTCAGACGTGAGTCCCAGGCTCTCCACAACACTGGAGTCAAGCTATCCAGGCTGATGAAGGCTGATAGCCAGAAACCGGTCCTTGGATGCTTGATTCCGGTCTGGGAAAGACATGGCTTGGTAGTTCGGACTGGACTGTTCCCATGAGGCACAGGGTCAGAGCTGATTTGCATATAGCCAGTGTCTAACCCAGGGTGGTGTGGAGTGCAAAAAAACGATGGATTTAGGCCCAGATCCTTGTAATGGGGTGAATGTATGACATTGTTCTACATTCTGTCCATCAACTGTGTTTTTTGCAGCTTTCTAGAAAATGGCACTTTCAGAATTGCAGTTTAAAATCCAACTTCACCATATGTTCTGTTTTAAATTGTGATTCCAAAGACACTATATTTGGGAGTCCCATCTCTTCCCAATAGGAAATTACACTTATAAAATGTAATAAGGCAATCCTAATATTATCCTATGGTAGAGCTAGGCCTGGCAGTAGTAAAAAACAAATGTAAGAGTATTTCACTACCAGAACATATAAAATGTAAAAAGTAATGTCCTACTTTTTAAATATACTGCACCCTGCCTATGCGCTGTCTAGGGCCTACTCAGGGATGACCTATGTGTAATAAAACAGATGGTTTGGCCTTTGCAAGTGGGTTAACTTGCCAGATCAATATGGCAGTTTATAACTGCACACACAAACTCTGCAATTGGCGGCCTGAGGCATGTTTGAAGGGCTACTCAAGTGGGTGGCACAATCAGGACTGCTGACCAATTAGTAGCCTTTAATTTACAGGTCCTGGGCACATGTAGTGCACTTTTCTAGTGACTTATAAGAAAATTAAATATGATAATTGTGGATAAGATAATGTTACCATGTTTTAAGTATTGAACACATGCACTTTAGCCCAGATTCCTAAAGCCAGCGAAAAAACGAAGTCAGCAAAATCAGCAAAACAGGAGGGCTGTAGGCAACAAGTCGGGGGAAACCACATCAAGGATGCCAGGTCTAACAACTATATTACCCCCTTTTTCCAGGTACTTTATGCCCTTATTCCAGAAACCTTTGTGGCTATCACTTTTCCATGCTGGAAAACAAAGTACTTTTAACATGGGCTTGACGTGGTCTGGTTTCTTCTACTAAAAGGCTAGCCCCACTGCCTGATGTTGGATCCTTTTTAGGCCTTTAGCTACTTTATTTGGTAGGCCTGTATAGGCCACACTGCAGCAGACTCTTTTACAAAAGTGTAGAATGTTAACAAGTTGGGACAGGTGAAGGAAGATTTTGGACCCTGATTACAATTGCAGGGCTAAATTCCGGTCCCTGATCAGAATTATGAGTTGTGTGAAACCTGACAAGATTTATCAGGGGAAAAAGCCCATAAAAAGGAATTCAGTGTGTTAAATACCGATTTCTCATGTTCTGCCTCAATTGCAAGTTAAAAAATCACCATTGTAGGTATTTGCCACATGTGATATATACTTACTCAGGGATAATGAATCCAAACTGCCAGAATGTAATCACAATAAAATCTCAGACCAAGTTGTAATGCAAACATGTTTAAAATATAGAAATCATTGTCATTTAAAAGGAAATAATCTGGGGGCGTGTTTAAGATGGCGGACGAGTAGGACATTTCTGCTCGCCGCTTCTGCCCGTTACTTGGGACCTTCCCTGCACAGCATTGCCCAGTGTGTCCCTCCCGGTGGATTTTGCTTGGGACCACTCCGCGATTCCTACCTGCCACTTGGAAGCGCTGGCGGACGAGTGGATTCCTGGTTTCGGGTCTGGGTCATGAGGCGGCTGAACTGAGGCTGCCAGGGGCGCTCCTGGCGGTGGCAGCTTTGCAGAGGACGGAAGCGGGAGGCATAGCGGTGACCCCTGCAAGCCGCGGTGGATCGCGGCTGCGGTGCGGATACCGGATCATCGCTGCGGAGGCCCCCCCTGGAAAAGAACCTGCCATTTAGGCGAGCTGTCTGGGAGCTTTAGGCGGCGGGTACAAAATGGTGGCTCCCGCCCACGCCTGAGATCCTGCGAGGCCGGAGGAGTCTAGCAGCGCTGCACTGCAGGAGAGGGGGGACACAGCGGAGATTGGCGACTGCCCCGGTGAGTTTCGGCACTCCGGGGGAGGTCGCGGCAGCTGGAGGCTGGAGCCCCTGGATGCCGGAGTGCTGAGTTCCCGGCTGTACTAAGATGGTGGCCCATCCCTGCTGAGGTGTCTGCTGAGTGTTGGAGAGTGGGGGGCGCGCCGGGCCTATGCTGTGCTGCGGGGGCTGTTGCTTGTAACCTCGAGGTACGCACCCTGGCGGTGTTGAGGCCTGGAGAGTCCTGGGGTGCGGGTGCCGGCCCGGTCTGCCCAAGGAGGTGGACAGAGGAGCGGAGGGCCTGGCACGACAGGAGAGGCGAGCGGAGCCTGCTAGTAGCTGAGTGGCTGGTCAGCGCGGGAGCGGCCCTTCTGTGGCATTGGATGCCTCCTGCGGGACTCGTCAGCGTGCAGCGGCCCATAGCGATAGTGGTTGGGGCCTGCCTTTCTACTGGGAACAGCGGCCAGACGAAGGCGCCCTCAGTGCGAGGCCCAGGCGTCGGGCCTAGTTTGTGGTTGCTGGAGGCGGCGCAGACGGGTCTGGAGTGCCCAGCGGAGGTGAGGGGGCCGGGTGAGGCCGACAACTGAGACCCGCGGCGTAGGAAGGGCGGGGCGATGCTCCTACATTTCTACAGGGGGCCAACTGGCTTATCATCCTGGACTGACTTGTGGCATAACAGTTGGAGCTGCAGTTTTCGACTTGGGAGCTATCCTGGACCTGTGGGCTGCGGTGTGACGGGTGAGAAATAGCACTCAACTGGTTGCCCTTCCCGAGAACCCGAGATAGCCCTTAGAGCCCCTGACTCTTGATTGGGGGTTCAGCTACATCCGGACTTGCGAGTATTGCCTCGGGTTGAGAGTCCTTCACATCCCAGCCTATATTGGGTCCTACCAACGCTGCGAGGGCTCCTTTTTGGTTATTGGGGGACCGCCATCTAGTAACGCGACAAGGCTGGCCATCGGTACGTGGGCAGGAGTACAGGTGCTCTCTTCACGACATTGGTCTAGCGCGACATTGCGACGTGCTGGGACGGTGTCCAGGTGCGCCTGGAGCTACTCCATCCTTTGGCTGCATCAATCCTCGCACGGCGGCCCCCAGGAATCGGAAGGATATAACAGTCAAGGATTTATTTCTTAAATCTGGCATGGGAGGTGCAGACCTCATGCCGCGGACTGGCGAAGTAATTGATAAGCAGGATCCGAAGGAGACTGATGGCCCTATCATGCGCTCTGTCTTGGAGTCACTCTTTGCAGGCCTTACTAAGGAGTTTCATACCATGAAAAAAGACCTAAAATCCGAGATCCGGGAAATGCGCAGGGATCTTGATTCTGTGGGTGGGAGGGTGGATGACCTCGAGAACCAGACCGCAGCCAGGATGAAGAACTATCCCAGCTTCAACAAGAGCTACTGGCCTCCGTGAACAACACTTAGATCTCCCAACCCTCACGGAAGACATAGAGAACCGCTCACGTCGGAACAACATCCGGATTCGAGCGGTTCCACAGGGACTGGAGACTCTGGACATAGAAGACTTTCTGGTGGATCTGTTTCGACATGTTCTGGGAAGTCCTCCTGACTTGGAAATCCGGTTGGATCGCACACACTGAGTATGCCTTAGGCGGTCAGCAACAGCCCCCACCTGACATCTTGACATGCGCTCACGATTTTAAGCTTAAGGAACGTATCCTGCGAGAGGCACGGTCGAAGCATCCTATCGAGTTCCGCTCCTGCAAGCCACTCCTCTATCAAGACCTGGCTACCTCCACATTTCGAGAGAGGCGTGACTTCTAGACTGTTACCGCATTTCTCCACTCCAAGGACGTTGCCTACTCCTGGGGGCATCCCTTCAGGCTCATTTTTAAATGGGAGGGTAAACTCCGTCAAGTCTGCACTGTGGAAGAAGCATCTTCTCTCCTACACATCCCGGGGGCGACTGGTGGCAATCCTGAGAAGACTGTAAGCCCTGCCCGTCGGGAGGACGGTGGCCGCTGGAGGAGAGTGGAGAGCTTGCGGCCGCTTTCTCGTCCGGATACCGAAACTATGGCCAAGGAACGCTCAGCGGTTCTTCGCTCCTTATCGGAGGACTCCACTCTCACATCCACGGACTGATAGAGCTGGTCTCAGTTGACATGTTGTTTACTTCTGCCTTTTTAGAACTCCGGTGGGGCTACTATAGCAACTTGGGAGGGGTCTGGGTTGGGGAGGGGGCGGCGGGTACCCCTGCTATCCATTTCACGTCTCACTGCAGGCGGTTGCGTTTGTGAACTACACACATGATTGTTCTTTTGGGTTTGTTGGTTTGGTGTAGTTTCTTCATGGGGTTTTTCCTTTTTT